>NC_057803.1:478000945-478022868 GCF_018294505.1 Triticum aestivum
GCCGCGGGGCGCCGGAGGCGGTGATGGTGGCGTCGGGCGGCAGCGACGGAGGTCTCCTCCCTCGATCCCGATCTAGTCGGGGGAGAGGGGGGGAGATATTTTTGCGGGGGAAGTGGGGGTCTGTCGGTGGGGGTCCGGTGGAGTGGGGAGGGAGTTAAGGAGAGGAGATGGGCCGGCTGGGTGGGTGGCCCAAAGGCCTGCTGGGCCGAAGCCCAGTGGGGGGGGTGTTTCCTTTTTTTATTTTTGTTAGTTTTCTGTTTTTATTTATTTTAGTTAACAAAACAGCTTTACAAAAAATAACCCCTACTCCTAAATTAGCATAATAACATAGGCCACCTAGTCCAAAAAGTTTGGTGATTATATAAACTAGATTAACATTTGTTTAGTGTTTAAAAGCATTTAAATAATTGTTTTGCTGTTGTTTTACATACTATAGTGCAACTAAAATACTTTACAAAAGTGTGGCTTCTTCACCAATATTTAATATGGAAAATTTGGCCCACTCCAAACATTTTAGTTTTAATATTTGAAAACTTTTATTGTTTGCTAGCTTTTGAATTTTTAAACCGAACCGGTTTCGAACTAACGTGAGATTAGCAACAGTAATCGAGGTGGCGTGGCATCATTAGCAGAGGTTCACTGTAGCCTAATTATCCGGGCGTCACAATTCTCCTCCACTACAAGAAATCTCGTCCCGAGATTTAAGTGCGAAAGTAAAGAGTAACTTCGAAAGAACTGACCCTTATAGGGTTAATTATCTGGTGAACAAATCAGGGAATGTGGCAGAAGTGTCTCTCGAGTTGAAACTTAAGAAAACATCGAGAGCAAAATATGAAGGTACAATGGGTAGTTTCAAGTGAATGGACAAACGATCGATACCTGAACAGAGTGTGAGAAGGGGGGTTTAGAGCATCGGGAATAGATTAACTCTCGAACGGTGGCTCGTGACAACACAGAAAGCCAAGAGCAACTGATACTTCGGAATATAGGATATACAGGAGAGTCAGGTTCTGATCCTGTGGAACTGTGGGTTATGGGCCCACCATGTGGGTTAAAATAGAAGCAACAATGACATCTTGCACGGTCATGATAGCAAGGCATGTCAGAGGGCAGCCTGTCAGCTATGTCGGCAACAATGTCGGTACCAGGGGCGAGGGACGAAGAGAACCATTATCCTGCTCGTTGAATGAGGCGGGCCATTAGGCAAAGTTCTCGTCCATCGGTGGTTACCGGAATGTCAACAACAATAATAACAGGGTCTTTACTCACAGAGTTGTACATTGAGGTGCTTACATAAGCAGGGAAATATTACTGCTTATATAATATAGATCACAATAAGGTTTAAACAAACCAATGGAAAGGAAAAAGTAATTGTCAGAATAAACAGAACAATGGAAAGGAAAATGTGTTCAAACACATACTTCAGGGGTATATCCTTCCCAAGGACAAGTAGAGCATGGTATCCATAACAGGATAGAAGTATAAAACCATTTAGGTAAGGGGAAAGAAATTTCATGACATCACTCATACAACGGTGTTTGGATAATTGATAAAGAATATTTAGTATCGTGCTTCAAATGTTCTTATTGGAGACTGGATTACCACAGACATGCTTCGAGATAGCATTGACATGGTTTCAAGCAAAGGTCAAACTTTGGATACACCAAGGACCCATCGGAAACAACTTAGAAAATAAGTCATATCATTTTAGTAGGGAAAAGATGAGGGTGTGGCCGACGGGCTCAGTAGCAATCCATCGACATGTCAAAAAGGATGTATTCCCAAAATTAATATGAACAAGTTTGTGTTGGGGAAGGCAAGAATGTTGTCGATGATAACATAAATCATCGAGGGGAAGGATTGTATTTCTCCTCATGAATTTGATTGATATCCTAGAAAAGCTCAGAATGTTGATGATGATCACGACACATTTGTCGAGAGAATTCATGAAGATGTAATCAATCGGCAATGACATCCAGTCAAAGGAATGATGAAGCGAAAGGTTATTGGAACCATGGGTACGACACAATCTCAAAATTAATCTTGCTGTTCAAGGCGAAATGATAAGATGAGGAAGATCGAAGTAAGCTTAGCTCATCGTCGGAAGTTGCTCCGGGCATAAGGACCAGGTAGCACAGTTAAAAAGTTGACATGATAAAAATATAGCTGTTCAGGCTAGGAATGATGCGATGGGGTATAAAGCTTCCCAGTATCAAGTACTAGGTGTAATGCCGTAAGGTAAATCGGAGTAGAGGTTGGACGGGGGAATGATTTGCAGAGGATAAGTAATTGTAACTTACCCAGTAATTGGGATCAAGGATGAAATATGGTCGGGACCATAACTACAAGGGATCCAATTCACGAGACCAGAAGAATTATTCAAATGATTAAATATCCTTGCAAGAAGCTTTCATGATAAGTCCCACACCGTGTCCGTGGGCATGAACCCAAGGTTCAGGGTCGACTCCCACTTCTACAATGCATAACCTTTCATTTTACTTCTCGCTCTTGGTGCATCTGTATTATTGAAATTTTATTTGACAAAAAGCCAGTAGAGTATAATCCGCATAACTTTCGAGTTCACACAGATTAGGTAAGGCATAGGTTCAACCCATCAAGGCATCTTAGGAACATATATCATAAATTTCAAGAATAATAACACAAGCTCGGTAGTAGAGCATGCTTGAGAAAGCGGAGGATACAATTTACCAAAAGCATTATGTATCCGAGGAAAGGCTCACAAGCTTATTAAATATGAAGGACGTTGTCGGATAAAATCCGAAAAAGGGGGTCTGGTGGTACACAAGGGATCCGATGTGAGCATCAATATTTAACCAGAGGAAGAAAGAATGCAAGGAGATCGGATTATAGAAACAACTGACTAACTCAAAGCTCAATTGCGAGAGGGATTAAGAATTCCAATACAAGGGATCAGAAGCAATGCTCTGATTAGGGATGGATAGGTAGAATAGCCTTAGGGGTACAATCGATGGCAATTTGATTGATCGAGATTCAGAACATGTTAAAATGACGTCTGTGCCGGAAGGATGAATTCTAGGATCTGATTGAGGATTGCGAGCATTCGCAACATATTGTATCAATGGACTCAAAATGATAATGACAAAGGCTGACAATAAGATTACTAGACGTATGGTATTACCCACAATGCAAGCAAGCAAGAAATTCTAGAACAATAGGCTGTTGAGGATTTTCACAAGAACGAATGGTATTATGAAGACTTTTGTGAAGTACATGAGTCAACTAAGGATGAGCGGATACTCGATAGGTGCACAAGGTTATCCATAGGGGTATTCAGATGACAAGGAACTGCAAGGCAGTAAGCTCAGGGATTCTCGGAGAAGGAGAGCAGTTCAGGGCATCTTGTAATAACAAGATCAATGGGATAGAATGTAAGATTGGTAAGTGTGTGTAGTTATCCATAAGGATATTTCGGTGGTAGGGAATTGCAAAGGAAATAGGCACAAAGTCTCGAGAGAAAATCGTCGAGTATCTTCGGAATCTTTTGATGCAGCAGGCGATCATCTGTAATAAGGGGCTCTCCAGGTGGATGTGATCACGAGATCCTAATGTTCGAGTTAGTAGAACCATTTAACCCGAATAGAAGAGAGATTAGGGTCCTAGAGTATAGACGAGGAGTAAAAGATCCTAATACCACCCATATGGCGACGTGGGCCTGTAAGACACACAGCCAATGTTAGTAAAAGTTTTTCAGTGACTAGACTCAACTTCGGCCAAGGAGTTGGAAAGGGGGATCCTACATGCAGTCAGCTCTGATAACAACTTGTGACGCCCTCGATTCAATCGTACACTAATCATACACGCAAATGTGTATGATCAAGATCAAGGACTCACGGGAAGATATCACAACACAACTCTAGACACAAATTAAAATAATACAAGCTTTATATTACAAGCCAGGGGACTCGAGGGCTCGAATACATAAGCTCAAAAAAACAAGAGTCAGCGGAAGCAACAATATCTGAGTACAGACATGAGTTAAACAGGATTGCCTTAAGAAGGCTAGCACAAAAGCAACATCGATCAAAACAGACTTGTGCATGCCATCAGGAATATCACCCTAAAACAAAGCAGAGAGATGACAGGTTTTCCACGTGTATAAACAAAGATGATAACTATTCTGTCAATTCTATCCAATTTCAAATTAGAAAATAAAGAGTATGTTCAAAATATCAATAGCATAATTTGGCATTGTTCATAATGCGGGGAGCTTCACCACACTACTGGATTACCATGTCAACATAACAAGCATAGATGAAGGGTGTAGGATTGAAAGTATGTCTAGAGGGGGGGTGCTTAGACTACTTGACCAAATAAAAATCTAGCCTTTTCCCAATTTTAGTTCTTGGCAGATTTTAGCTATCTTAGCACAAGTCAAGCAATCTCCACATAATTCAAGCAAGCATGCAAAAGAGTATATGAGCAGCGGAAAGTAAAGCATGAAACTTGCAAGAATGTAAAGGGAAGGGTTTGGAGGATTCAAACGCAATTGGAGACACAGAAGTTTTTTTCGTGGTTCCGATAGGTGGTGCTATCGTACATCCACGTTGATGGAGACTTCAACCCACGGAGGGTAACGGTTGCGCAAGTTCACGAAGGGCTCCACCCACGAAGGGTCCATGAAGAAGCAACCTTGTCTATTCCATCATGGCCGTCGCCCACGAAGGACTTGCCTCACTAGCGGTAGATCTTCACAAAGTAGGCGATCTCCTTGCCCTTACAAACTCCTTGGTTCAACTCCACAATCTTGTGGGAGGCTCCCAAGTGACACCTAGCCAATCTAGGAGACACCACTCTCCAAGAAGTAACAAATGGTGTGTTGATGATGAACTCCTTGCTCTTGTGCTTCAAATGATAGTCTCCCCAACACTCAACTCTCTCTCACAGGATTTGGATTTGGTGGAAAGAAGATTTGAGTGGAAAGCAACTTGGGGAAGGCTAGAGATAAAGATTCATATGGTTGGAATGGAATATCTTGACCTCAACACAAGTGTAGGTGGTTCTCTCTCAGAAAATGTGTATTGGAAGTGTAGGTATGTTCTGATGGCTCTCTCCACGAATGAAGAGTGGGTGGAGGGGTATATATAGCCTCCACACAGAGTCTAACCGTTACACACAATTTGCCAAACTCGGTGGGACCGAATGGTTAAACTCGGTCGGACCAATTCAGCAAACCTAGTGACCGTTAGGATTTTCGGTGGGACTGAGATGCAACTCGGTAGGACCGATATGGTTAGGGTTAGGGCATAACGTAATCTCTGTGTGACCGATTACAGAAACTCGATGGGATCGATTTTGGTAATAAGCTAACCAGAGAGTTGATCAGGTAAACTCGGTGGGACCGATTCGCTCATCTCGGTGAGACCGAAATATTACAAAAGGGAAACAAAGAGTTTACATTGCAATCTCGGTGGGACCGATTGCTCATCTCGGTAAGACCGAAACGTTACAAAGGGAAACAGAGATATTACAATCCCATCTCGGTGAGACCAAGATCCCTATCGGTGAAACCGAATTGCTAGGGTTTGTGGCAGTTGCTATGACATTTGAAACTCGGTGGCGCCGGATAGAAAGAATCGGTGGGGCCGAGTTTGACTTTTGGTTTAGGTCATATGTGGATATGGGAAGGTAGTTGAGGGTTTTGGAGCATATCACTAAGCACTTTGAGCAAGCAAGCCATTAAGCAACACCTCATCCATCCTTGATAGTATTGGCCTTTCCTATAGACTCAATGTGATCTTGGATCACTAAAATATAAAATGTAGAGTCTTGATCTTGAAGCTTGAGCCAAACTTTTTGTCCTTAGAATTTTGAGGGATCCACTTTCCTCATCCATGCCATGCCATCCATTGAGCTTTTCCTGAAATATTAATCATGGAGTAATGTTAGCTCAATGAGCTATATGTTGTTAGGAATTACCAGAACCACCCGGGGATAGTTGCACTTTCAATCTCCCCCTTTTTGGTAATTGATGACAACATATAGATCGAAGCTTTGACAAATGATAATAAGAGTGAAAGATATCGTCGCTTTGAGAAGTATGTGAAAAGCAAGAGCTCCCCCTAAATTTGTGCATATCTTAAGATTTGCTTTGGACTGCAAATGCACAATGAGTTAGGATCATGGGTTACTCTTCCATGTCACATACATCTTGGTGGAGCGCTCAAAATGATAAGAATTAAATACATGCACTCATCACCAAGCAAAGTGAATGATCATATAAGGATAAGTAAGATAATATCATCTAACAAGCATAAGTGTAGCTTATGATCAACCACATGATCATCAATCTCTCACAGATAATAGCATAGTATCTCAAGCAATCAAAAGACAAACAAAGTTCAACCACCAAAGCAAGAGAGAATAACAAGCAACACTCTCTCTCGAAGCCTATGATCTATACATTTTTCTTCCCCTTTGGCAACAAGTTACCAAAAAGTTCATAGAAAATGCATAGCACTAGAACGTCTCTCAGGATTGGTCTTCAGGTGGTGTGTCCGGAGAACTCCAAGGACGAAGGCTTCAGTCGAAGTAGACGGAGCTGATGGGGTAGGTGCTGGAGCTTGTGGCACTGAAGCTGTAGCTGGTGCAGATGAAGTGGCTCTAGTGTCCTGTACAGGCACTGCAGCAGATCTCTGAGCTCGAGGCACTCTGGCAAATGCATTAGTGGTTCTCTTAACCTTCCTCTCCTGCATGTCATCCTATAGCTTCTCCACAGCAGACTGAATCTCAGTTACTTTGACATCTAAATCATAGAATTTTTTGTTCCATGATTCTTTCCAGGCTCTCCTGGTTTTGAGTTAGGGTGGCCAACCCCTTCTCAATCCTCAAAGATGATGCTATCAAGTAACCAAGCTGGTCCTGCTTGCTTTTCAAAAAGTACTCAGATGCCTCCTCTTGAGTTGGCATCTTGGCAGCCTTCTCCATCTTTGCCTTCTCCTTCTTTGCTTGTGCTTGCACTGAGGAGGGTTCATCTTCATTCATCACAACTTGGTTGTCCTCGAAGTCAGGATAGATAGGCAAGTGTTCCTTATCCAACAAGTATGTGCCTGTGCCCATCTTTGAGTTTATCAACTCCTGGATCTGTGGGGCATATCCACAACTTCTTTTCTGGTCAGTTGTAGTCCTCTTGATAGTCTCAACTATAAGGCTCATGACCTTGAACTTCTGTGGCACATCAAATATATGTAGCAAGTTAATTGCATGGCCTCTGATCATTCTGTGATCACAAAACTTGGGCAAAAGAGTGTGCCTTAGGATCCAGTTAGTCGTTGGCAGTCCTGACAGAAGAAAATGAACTGACCCAAACTTGAAAGTCTCAAGAGCATCTTCAGGAATCTCCTTGTACATCTGTGACATAGAATTGTGATCCATCTTCTTCTTGGCATAGACATCCAAGTCGTCCTCACTTTCCTTTGGGGCATTGATCAGATTGGCCCATTCCTCAATAGTTGATTGGTATCTCGTACCTTCAGACATCCAAACTATTCTGCCATCTGGATAGAAGTGTGCTGTGGAGTAGAATTGCATTATGAGCTCCTCATTCCACTTTGTGAGCTTCTGCCCAACAAAGTCTGCAAATCCACAAGCATGGAAGCTGTCAAATACACCAGGATAGTGTTCCTCATTTTCCTTCATGTAGGTCCAGTTGACCCACCTCATATCACACACTATAGGCTTCTTGTCCAACAAAATTGTCTCATAGAAATCCTGATGTTCCTTTGTGTGGAACCTGTAATCAACAGCAGTCCTTCTCCTGGTAGCATATGGATCTGTCTCTCTCCATTTCCTCAGTCCCGAGTCTCTCCTGATCTTCATGTTCTCAGCCACAGGATGAGCATCATTGTGGTCTGGAATTTTTGGCTTCAATTTTCTCAAAACATGCTCTTCATCTTCTTCCTCAGCAACAGTCTCAGGCACTGGGGCCTTGTTCTTCTTAGCAGCTGGTATGTTTCTAGTATTTCTCTTTGGTGCAGTCTTGGGCTTGGAGGCAGCTTTGGGTGCTTCTTTGGCTTTGATGATGCAGCCCCTGACCTGATAGCATCACCCATAAGCTTCTGTGCCTTGGGTGCTGGTGCAGCAACCTCTTCTTCCTCTTCCTCTTCTTCTTCCATCATGGAAGCCTTTCCAATCACTCTGGCCATGGTCTTCTTGACCCTTTCCTTCCTTTTCTTTACTTTTGCAGCAGGCTCTTTGGGTTGAGATTCCAAAGATGCTTGAGAGGATGCTCTGGCCTTAGACATTGGTTGTCTTCCTGCTGGCCTTTTGATCTTCATCCCTGGCTTAACTGCTGCTGAGCTGTACTCCTTCTTAACCACTTTATTCTTTGATGTGGCCTCATCCTCAGTGTCCACATAGTCTTCATCCTCGGACTCTGAAGTTTTCTTCTTGCTTGCTCTAGTGGCAGCCTTTGGCAAATTGCTTAGGGTGCTCCTGCTACCATCATCTGAACTACTAGAGGGACTAGTGCCCTCACTCAAGTGAACCTGCTCCTCTGACCTGTTCTGACTGTCACTCTGGTCAGACATGTTGCAAACACTGACAACAGACCCTGTGAATAGATATAGATGAGATAGAGTGGATGAGCATCACAAAATGCAGAGGTTTTTGCAAAAGAATGAGTCAAAAACTTAGTTTTAGTTTTCCACAGAAAGCATTTCGGATCAACCGATTTGCAAACTCGGTGATACCGAAGCAGCTGTTGGAACCTAAACTAGTGAACTCGGTCAGACCGAGTCACAGTTCGGTGGCACCAAGACTGCTAGGGTTTCACAAAGTCCTGAACTCGGTCGCACCGATTTGCAATTCTCGGTCAGACCGAAAATTACATGTGCAATGGCCTTGGCCGAATCGGAACCGAGTTCTGCAACCCGGTGGGTCCGATATGGTTTCGGCGGAAACCTAACCCTAAATTTTCGATTCAACTCTAATCTACGGAGTGTTTTGACTGGATAGAAGTGTTTCAATTGTGGTAAGAATCATAATGAACACAATGTGCTAGGAATCAGACGGGGATAGCACTGTGATCGAGTCCATACCCTAGTTCGGCGATGAACTCGCTACGGCAGCAACGGCGGGGAAGAATTCCGTTGACGGTGGCGGAGACCAGCGACAGGAGGCGGCTGGCGACGAGGAGGACGATACGGAGACCTAGGAGGCAGAGCGAGCTATGCGCGGGCGAAGGGGTTTCGGAGAAATTTCCAAATTTTTGCCCGTGAGTATATATATAGCCCAACCCTGTCGGTGTGACCGAGTGGAACAACTCGATGGCACCGAGATGCATAACTATTGACAGTTACAGCAACTCGGTGTGACCGAAAAGTTCAAATCGGTTGCACCGAGATTGAAAACCTAGATCGACTTAGTGATCTCGGTATGACCGAAATGGAGGAATCGGTGAGACCAAAACACACAAAGAAGTTTTGGAAGTTTAAGTCTATGACGAATCGGGGACTCCGAGTGCTCCTCACACAGAGTGGTTTGAATCTGACTTGATCAAATTGTGTGATGTAGCATGAATAGAGTTTGAGACGAGAAAAACATAGATAGCTAGAGAGGGTTCTTAGGCATTCTTGTCCATCCACTTGGCAAAAGAAAACCAATCAATCAAAACAACAAGTGGATGTCCTCGAATGAGTAAAATATGCAATCAACATGCTCACACAATAAAATGGCAATTGAAATATGTGGCAAAGCATGCACAACCAATTCTAGCATCTATCAAACAATTTGTGATGACTAGGTCATCTATATATGAGTATATTGACTTAGGAGTCAAATGAGAACATTTGATCGTAGGTCATACTCATCGTTTAAGCACAAGTGGGGTTACCACTTTTACATAAAGCATTGTTGTGTTCACACCATTGGAGTTGCTTTAGCTCAATTCTTAGAGTAAAGCTCCCCCTAGATGTGAGATCCCCCTTAAGAGGGATGAACTAACCTTGGGTTTTGTCGATGATGACTTCATGTAGATGTTGAAGATGTGGATGCTTAATGTTGATGTAAATCATTTGGAGCTATCCATTGGAGTGAGTTGCACTTTCAATACCTACACGGGTTAGTCCCACAAGGAACAAACAAGGATATCCATAGACATAGAGTGATGCACACACAAGATGATGTCTATGAAAGCTTTTTAGGTCACCTTGTCCCTTGTCTTACCAACAAGAGGGTTTGTGACTCCTTGAACTAGTGCAAGATGTGGAAGTTGATTGCACTTGTTCTTGCCAAGATGATAAGAGTGAAGTATGTTGGCGGAGTCACCCTCAAGAACTCTCTAGTTCTTCTTCTTCGGGATCCACACCATCTTGATGGGAATCCACGGTGTTGTAGCTATACTTGATGAAGTGGAACTTGAAGTAGTCTTGGGAACCCACTTGACCAAGGCCTTAGGAACTTCTTCAAATGCATCAATTTCCTCTTGAAGCCTGTCCTTGCCTTTTTGCTTGTGGTCTTATGGTGGAAGATCATCTTGAGCTTGTGTACCCTTGAGAGAAGTAGGATCATACTCCTCTTGTTGATGAACAAACTTTGTCTTGGGGTATTGATCTTCTTCCCACTCAACTCCATTGGCATTGAACTTTCGTTCAAAACCAACACCTTGATTCTTCCGGTGCCTTCCTTGCTTGCGTACAATTTCCTCAAATTGCTTACTTCCGGAAAAGCTCTTGTAAACACCTTTCTCTATAATTCCCTTCAATAAGCTATTTTCTTGCTCAAGTGTAACTTCGCTAAGAGAATCATTAGTGGAATCAAGAGAACTACTAGAAGCAACAATATTGGATTTAGCATGATTATTGTTACTACTAGAGGAAGAATCTTTCTTGTTCTTTTTACTAGACTTGACTTGAGGCATGTAAGTGGATAAGAGTAAACGCTTGGCAATGTAAGAAGAACTTTTCTTGCGAAGATCATCATTGATTGCTTTTAAGAACTCATGCTCTCGCTCAAGGTTGAGCTTTTCAAAGCACAATTTCTCATGAGTCCTTAAAAGTTCTCGATGATCTCCTAAGATAGTTTCATGAGCTAACTTAAGAGTGTTTAGTTCTTTAGTTAGAGACTCAATCTTCTCCTTATCATTGTCATTCGTTTTATCTTGATTAGCATGATTAATTGACGTTTCATCATGGTATTCATCACTAGAGTTGTCAACAAGTAAATCATCATCACCTAACAAGTCATCTTCATCACTATTGAAATCAACATACTCGGGGTGTGATACCTTTGGGCCTTTAGCCATGAAGCATGTTCCAACTACTTCATTTGGTGAGTCAAATATGTCGTAGGAGTTGGTTGTCACAAGTGCTAGACCGGCAACACCTTCATCTTGAGTATATTCAGAGTCGGAGTGATAGCTTCTCTCGGAGTGGTTGTCGGAGTCGGAGCTGGATACCCATTCACCAACATGAGCTTGATGTCTTCGTTTTGTGTAGCTCCTTGTTTCCGAATCCTTGCTTCTCTGTGAGGGTCTTCGTTCATAACGATCATCTCTACTCCTCCTTTCTCTAGATGGTGATTCTTCTCTTCTACTTCTTCTCTTGGGAGAATCTTCTCTTCTCTTGTAGGGGGCCGTACACTCATTGGAATAGTGTCCAGGCCTTCCACAATTGTAGCAGTTTCGCTCTCGACTAGAAGATCTTTTGTCATTGTAGGACCTTGACTTGGAGCTTCTCTCTTTGCTCCTACTCTTGTAGAACTTGTTGAAGTTCTTCACCATTAAGCTCAATTCTTCATTGAAGGTTTGTTTCTCACTCGATGATGTGGGGGCTTCACATGACACTTTGTAAGCACCACTTGATTTGTTGTGAAGTTCCTCTTTATCCTTGAGTGACATCTCATGAGCAACAATTCTTCCGATGACTTCCATTGGCTTGAGATGTTTGTAATTTGGCATCATTTGGATCAATGTGCACACAGTATCATATTTTCCATCCAAGGCTCTTAGGATCTTCTTGATGATGAATCTATCGATCATCTCTTCACTCCCTAAGCTGGCAATCTCATTTGTGATAAGAGCAAGCCTAGAGTACATTTCAGCGACACCTTCACCATCCTTCATTTTGAACTTGTCAAGTTGACTTTGAAGCACATCCAACTTGGATTCCTTGACGGAGTCGGTACCTTCATGCATGTCAATCAAAGCATCCCAAATTTCCTTTGCATTCTCAAGACGGCTGATTTTGTTGAATTCTTCGGGGCACAATCCGTTGAAGAGGATATCACAAGCTTGAGCATTGTATTGTAGAATATTCAACTCATCCGCGGTAGCTTCACGATTTGGTTCTTTCCCATCAAAGAATTCACCTTGCAAGCCAACACACACAATAGCCCAAATGGCGGGGTTATGTCCAAGAATATGCATTTTCATCTTATGCTTCCAACTAGCAAAATTAGTACCATCAAAGTAAGGACCTCTACGGTGATAATTTCCCTCGCTAGACGCCATACTCTCCTAGGTTGTGAAACCAAGGCTATGACCACCAAAAGCTATGGAAATCAAAGCAAATGGAGACCAAAGCTCTTATACCACTTGTAGGATCGAAAGTATGTCTAGAGGGGGGGGGTGATTAGTCTACTTGACCAAATAAAAAATCTAGCCTTTTCCCAATTTTAGTTCTTGGCAGATTTTAGCTATCTTAGAACAAGTCAAGCAATCTCCACATGATTCAAGCAAGCATGCAAAAGAGTATATGAGCAGTGGAAAGTAAAGCATGCAACTTGCAAGAATGTAAACGTAAGGGTTTGGAGGATTCAAACGCAATTGGAGACACAAATGTTTTTGTCGTGGTTCCGATAGGTGGTGCTATCGTACATCCACGTTGATGGAGACTTCAACCCACGGAGGGTAACAGTTGCGCGAGTCCACGGAGGGCTCCACCCACAAAGGGTCCATGAAGAAGCAACCTTGTCTATTCCATCATGGCCATCGCCCACGAAGGACTTGCCTCACTAGCGGTAGATCTTCACGAAGTAGGCGATCTCCCTGCCCTTACAAACTCCTTGGTTCAACTCCACAATCTTGTGGGAGGCACCCAAGTGACACCCCAATCTAGGAGACACCACTCTCCAAGAAGTAACAAATGGTGTGTTGATGATGAACTCCTTGCTCTTGTGCTTCAAATGATAGTCTCCCCAACACTCAACTCTCTCTCACATGATTTGGATTTGGTGGAAAGAAGATTTGAGTGGAAAGCAACTTAGGGAAGGCTAGAGATAAAGATTCATATGGTTGGAATGGAATATCTTGACCTCAACACAAGTGTAGGTGGTTCTCTCTCAGAAAATGTGTATTGGAAGTGTAGGTATGTTCTGATGGCTCTCTCCACGAATGAAGAGTGGGTGGAGGGGTATATATAGCCTCCACACAGAATCTAACCGTTACACGCAATTTGCCAAACTCGGTGGGACCGAATGGTTAAACTCGGTCGGACCAATTCAGCAAACCTAGTGACCGTTAGGATTTTCGGTGGGACTGAGATGCAACTCGGTAGGACCGATATGGTTAGGGTTAGGGCATAACGTAATCTCGGTGTGACCAATTACACAAACTTGATGGGATCGATTTTGGTAATAAGCTAACCAGAGAGTTGATCAGGTAAACTCGGTGGGACCGATTCGCTCATCTCGGTGAGACCGAAATATTACAAAAGGGAAACAGAGAGTTTACATTGCAATCTCGGTGGGACCGATCGCTCATCTCGGTAAGACCGAAACGTTACGAAGGGAAACAGAGATATTACAATCCCATCTCGGTGAGACCGAGATCCCTATCAGTGAAACCGAATTGCTAGGGTTTGTGGCAGTGGCTATGACATTTGAAACTCGGTGGCGCCGGATAGAAAGAATCGGTGGGGCCGAGTTCGACTTTTGGTTTAGGTCATATGTGGATATGGGAAGGTAGTTGAGGGTTTTGGAGCATATCACTAAGCACTTTGAGCAAGCAAGCCATTAAGCAACACCTCATCCCTCCTTGATAGTATTGGCCTTTCCTATAGACTCAATGTGATCTTGGATCACTAAAATATAAAATGTGGAGTCTTGATCTTGAAGCTTGAGCCAAACTCTTTGTCCTTAGAATTTTGAGGGATCCACTTTCCTCATCATGCCATGCCATTCACTGAGCTTTTCCTAAAATATTAATCTTGGAATAATGTTAGCTCAATGAGCTATATGTTGTTAGGAATTACCAGAACCACCCGGGGATAGTTGCACTTTCAAAGGGCAAAGAAAATCATTGTATCTATTTTGGATAATGTGCATGGCATGTTGTTCATATCATCAGCCACATCAGTAAGATAAAATAGGAGATGACAAGGTGCAAACGTGGGCTGCTTCACCACACACTGGATTATAGATCCACAAAAACAAGCATATATATAGGGAGTATTAAGTAATGTGCATGGTATGAATAAGGAATTTGGTTTTACAAGTAAAACTTAGAACTTACGGTTCTTACGAACATGCATTTTGGTAGAAACAACAAACTAAACAGCAGTAAATGATAGGGAGTATGAGCAAAATAAACAGCAATTGAGGATAAAGGCTTTAGAAGGACTGACTTACATTAACAGTTAACACCGGCTCTATAATGCCCTTCTCCATGTCAAGGGAAGGATAACTCAAGAATTTCAGCACATAATCTTCTTCATAAGCATTGCCTGTACTCTACATTTTGTAGAGAGTAATTATAGGTATGATAATACTGGAAGGGGTAGAGGATAATGAAGATAAGATGCAGATTGATGCTACATAATCAACTACCAATCCCTGGAAGTACAAGCGTTACAGGACAAAATGTACTGACAAGAGCAATGGGCTACACTTCTACACTGGCATTGTCTGTGTATTCTACTTGTTGGTAAGATTAAATATAGATCTGATCTTTTTTAGTAAATGGTGGGCGAGGGAGATAAGATGCAGAATGCTACAAAATGAACCAATCCCTCTTCCCATAATACAAGAGTGTTTTGAACACTGGTGTACTGTACAAAACGTTCTTATATTATGGGACGGAGGGAGTAGCTGTTAATGTAAGTACAGTGATAGACCATGTTCAGTCCTTACAAGAGGACTGCAGAACTAAACCTCTTCAAAAGCATTGGGTTGATTCTAAATTTATGTAAGAGTCCATAGGGATCTTATAATGTCCACCAAATGGACGATTACGAGGCTAACATATGCAGTGATGCTACATAATCAAACATCTATGAAAGTAAATATGATCATACAGGGCAAGAGGTACTCACAAGAGCAATGCAGTGTGCAGTATAGTTGCGAGATTCTGTGGTCCCTTGAGAACGAATGTTCTTCTGCTAACAGTTTTCATACAAGTGAGACATTAAGGAAAATGTATAAATGTAGTTCAAATTGTGATGTGATATCATAGACAGTACCTTACGCTGCAGCCGAGACCAATGTGTAACAAGATTATTCCAGTCATCGTCGGATAAATGTAGCACCGGAGACTTTACATAAATTTCGTTCAGAGGCTTGCCATCGAAGTGCGCTTGCCTCAGGTAGGAACGATACTTCATCAACGAGTGCTTGAAAAGCACAACCAACCCTTGCTCGTCATCACAATCTAGTTTGCGCCTCGCCTATTTAAAAGAATGAAATCTTGTGTCTTCTATCAGCAAAAACATATGCAGTAATGACCATGAATAACATTAGTACATTACTTACGCGTAAGTTGTGGAGGAATGCTGGAAATTGTTCTGTGTCTACGGTATAATCTTTTCATGAAGGAAAGATGCGCACAAAGTTCCTGACAACAACATAAGCTTCGTCTTCTAAACTGGGAAGAAATGGAACAAGGGTCCTATTTGCTGCAATTGGGGCTCTCTCTGGTTCGAAAAGGGATTTGGCAACTGGATTTGGTGTACTCTTTGCTGGAATGGGGGTTTTGCATCGTACAGCTGGTGCTATGTCAACTGGCATAATCATACTGTTTGCTGCAGTTGGGGTCTGCTAAGTTGGGGCATCAGAAATGACCAGTGTAGTAGGGCTAGAGTCTGCTAGAGTTGGGGTATTTTGTGGGTCAGGTGATATTGCAACTACACCTAATGGGCTATTTGATTTATCAGGTGCCACTACCTTTTCCAAATACTTTGCTTGTGCTCCTCCACGATCAGCAATCGCCCTCTTCCTTTTGAATGTCTGATACACAAGGACAACATTTGAATGGATAAATATGGTATGATGACAGATGGAATATGTACTGAAAATGGATAGGCAGGGCGCATTCACATACACGATGCGTAAACTAAGCTAATGGCAGTTCAACAAAGTAGAAGCAATGCAAAGCATCAGTTGCAAGATATGTGCGAGCAATGTAACCTTGGAAAGTTAGAGCAAGTACCTTGATGGGTGAATAAGATAGGGCATCTTCCTCTGACTCCTCCACTAGGGAGCTACATTGACTTAGGTCTCCCTCTAGCTCAGAATCACTGTTAGGATCATATTATGAGCATGAATCTGTAGGTGGAGTGCATTGCATTGCATCCAGACTTGATTTCAGTCCCTTAATGCCAAGTTTGACAGCCATGGCGTTGTTCTGCTTTATTCTTTTCATGCGCGCAAGCTCATAATCATTATGATGCTGTTCAGAATCTGAGATTCATGAAAACATAAAAAGTAGTCAGATTATCTATGGAATGCATTGCGGTTTCAACTCGGAGAGTGTCTCCCTATAAACCCCTGCATATGCAAAGTTCACCTCTCCAACCATGCTGACCAGACCACACACAGAGATACACACCCGAGCGGCGAACATGCATTTTCGAAACTAACTTAGGAACATTTAGCCGACCAATTAAACAACTCTATTTTAATAATATCAGATTCGTATTTGAACAACTAAGCTTGTTTAGCTTGATGGGTGGAGCTGTGTTATTATGAAACTTAGCACATATTTTGATCGTATAGTGATCATAAAAGGGGGAAACTCTAAGCATATATTTTTTTAGCAAAAGAGGGTTTCCCCTCTGATTTCTATTAAAGAAACCACCACGGAACCAACATGATCAATTAAACCCTAAGCATGATCAATTAAACCGTATTATGGCTGTGCCATGGCAGATTTGAAGCTGCAAACCGGAGAAATGATATTTAGCATCCATTGTTTGCTTCGAACTAAGAACTAAATTCTAAGAGCTGAAAAGAAAGTAGAGTAACCAAGTTAAGATCTATTTTCTGGTTGAGATCAAAAAGTTGAGGAGATATGAAGTACCACCTCTCTTGCGGCGCCGTGTAGGCATCGGGGGTGCGATGGATGTCGGTGGCGTTGAAGCAGATCTGCGACGGTAGATGGGTGCATTGGGGGATAAGTCCCGTTGCGGTGGAAGAGAAGGTCGTGTGAGAGGCCCCGGCAAAGAGGACGGCGGCGTCGATGAAGCGAGAGGACGCGATGCAAGGCTATTAGTCCGTCGTCGTGGATGAGAAACGTCCATCTCTAGCAGTGGACGACGCGGTCTTGGCAGGCACTCCGACATGGTGGAGGACGGTGGTGATGGATGTGGTGGAGGACGGCGGCGATGGATGGGGTGGCGGACGGAGGCTGGTGTGGGAATGGGGTGTTCTAGCATGGACGGTGTATGAATGGGAAAATGGAGGGTGAGGTACGGGGAACCATGTTTTTGGGACGCACCTGTCTGAAATATGGGAAAGTTACGAACTTATCCCCCGTTTCAAATTTGGACGTCTCGTCGGTTGGGGATAGGACGGTAATCTCGCATCTCCCAAATATTTGCCGGTAACTATTTCGGGCGAGAGGGTGTTTTGCCGCCCACGGTTGGCGCCCATGGTGTATGAACGGGGCTGACAGGTAGGGCGGTTGTGTCACGTCTGATGGAAGTTACACATCTGCCCCTATTTAAAATATTAGCCTACATCTATTTTGGACGAGGAGAGTTTGTTTTGCCGCCCATCGTGTATGAATGGGGAATGGAGGGAGAAACAGAGGACTTTCGGACGAGCTTGAATCAAATGAGTTTTGCCGCCCATGTTTGACGCCCACCGTGTCGGAATGGGCTCAGAGGCGGTCGTGTCACGTCTAATTGAAGTTACTAACCTACCCCTATTTAGAGCAGTGGAAATCGGGCCGATGGATTGTCCGTGTAATGGGTAGACAGTAATTTCCATCTCCCAAACACTTGGCTTCGGGCAGCAGATGTGGGAGTGGACATTTTGCTGTTTCTTTCGAATTTTGGGACAATAAGCATCCACATTTACCCTGGCAACTAAATTCGAATCCATTTTGTATGCCTATATGAATCTTTATAAATCATTCTATGTCTTTTTATATATCTTCAAAAGGACGACAAAGATGTATTCCACTGTCATATATCAATATGGTTTACAAATGCCGATACTCAAATTCAGAAACTAGAATCCAGTTTAAGGTGAATTCGAATATTTGGAACACTTCATGTCCAACTCAAATGTCACACGCAGCATAATGTGTACTCCCATTTAGATATGTACACAAGCGATGTATCAAGATTCAAATACCGAGTCAATCAACCAAGAATGTACGGAACTAACAGACATATAAACACTTATAGAGTATATGGATCAATAATATCAACTAACATACATAAGCCAGGCCGTTGTACTTTTTTTTGGCTACAACAACATCCTTTTTTAGCGAGCATCTTGGCCCTTTCCGATGTTTGCCACTTATGGTCCATCTATACTAGTATTGCTGAATGCACATTCAGCCCAACTGGCATATTTGTAGGTCTGGCACAACAATCCAAATGAAATGTCTCCGAGTCTTATCAATTAATACAGACTTGTGCTCAAATAAAATTACAAACAAAAAAACAAAACAACAATTATTACATGATCTCTAAAACAAATGGTTTGATTGATTACATGAACAGACAACACAAAGGTTATTCAACTATGGAAAGAACATTTCACCTATGATTTACCAAGTAGGAATTTAATTTCCTTTTTTCCTTCAGGACCTTAACAATCTGGTCAGTCTCAGCTTGCTTCATTTTGAAATCCACCAAATATTTAATGGTTGTCTTGAGTACTGCTTGTGATTGTGCTGTTTGCTTCCTCAACATGTCAACTTCATCTCTAAGTGCAGAAGTAGAATCTCTTTCTACCACTAGTTTAGCCTCTAGAGCATCAGCAGTTGGCAATTCATAATGCACGATTGCGCCAATGCCACTGCTGTGGGATGATGCAACGTCCATGGGGACCTCACTCTTTGATCTTGGGCTAACCTGTTTTGCCATTAAAGTTCCGATTGGATTCAGAAAAGTCGAAGTTAGCAAAACATCTCAACTTGGAGTTATAACAGCAAACCAGTTAAACAAACAAGGAATTAAAGAGTTTCAATTGGATGCTGAAAAGTAGTTATTAACATCATTGTAACCCGCTGTTGCAGCAGCAAAGCAGTTAAACAAACAAGTAGATATTTAAGTTAAGGCAAACAGGTAATTCTTAACAGTAAGTATCAAACACATAGATAGGCGCAGTCTACAATATGATTAATAGGCTGTGCCATTATGTAATCAGTAGCAAACTAAACTAAGCCAAGCAACATAATTGAACAATTTTGCAATAAGTGGCTAACTAAAATTCTGAGAAGTAGGTAACTGAACTTACGCTAGTTCTTTGTACAGGCACACTGCAACTTCTTTTTCGCTTACATGGTTGTATGAAGGAGTCCATGGCATCAATTGCTTGGATACGCAGTCCCAATACTTCTTTCTTCCCACACTGCATGGGTAAGTCGAATAGTTAATCTGGTAAGATGGTGCATCCTTGATATGTTATATGAAGATGTGTAGTCAGACTAGTTGTAGCCAAACACATCACACTGGCTTTTACTGTATATTTCATGTGATTACTTTTGGCATATTGAGATCTAAGCAATCTACAATAGGATCAAAAGACTGGCATCCTTCACATTATTGGCGAACTCAGTTCATAGAAACAAGGAATTCAACCATTCTGTGGCTGGAAAGTGTGCACCTAGTTTGAGTCGTCCAGGTTGGCCCACGCTAGTTTTGTTCATCCCAACGCATGAGCAGGCAATGTAAAAAATGAAGAAAAATGTTTCAATTTGGATGGGCCAATAACATAAGTGCAAGGCAGGCACTATAGCAGGCTCGCGGCCCAAACGAGCGCCTCCCATATTAATCAACAACAGGAAAAATCCCAATTCATTCGCTCCAGCCTCCAGTCTGGTTCGCTCCTAACCTAGCCGCCGCTGGACAGACCGACACAGCACTTCCTCGCGCCCTCGTTGGAGGGCGGTCGCGGGGCTTCAAGCAAATGGAAGGACAAGAAGATGAAGATCCAACCCTAGGTGTAGCCTGCGTGGGAGGCAGCGGCGGCAGCACGGGCATGGCATCGAGCTTGCGCAAATGGACAGTCGCTAATTGCAAGAGTAGCATGCGCAATGAGCAGGCACATCACATCCCTGATTATATCTAATTCAACTCTTTAATTTCTGGCCAATAGTTAAACCTGACGGTGTTGTAAAACTCCTTGTATGTAGGGAATCTATGAGAAAATGAAACCAATTTCTATTTATTTTATAACTCCCCCAATCAATACTGAACTGACTGAATCTGATGTATCTAATCAAGTTTCTGGTGCAAACATACAAGCTCATGTTGTTCTTGAGCCTGAATTGTCTAATGAACAGACTGCTAATGAAGGATTTGATGCAAACATTTTACATGCTCCTGGTGATGAACATGTAGTGTCTAATGAGGGATCTAATGCAAGCATTTTGCAAGCTCATTGAAGGATTTAGTGTCTAATGATGATCTACTATGTTGAGAGCGATAGAGATTTGCAGGCATTGATGACAAGCAAATTATAGTGCATTTTCATAGCTTGAGGAAACGTCGAGGCCATCTACCAGAAAGTCCCCGTATCATGACAACATAGCATAAATACTTTTCTAATCTGTTGTTTGAAACTATTGGCATACTTGTGCAGGATAGATATATTGATATGCAGTTTGCGCACTAGTTATACGTGCAATTACACTTCGATATTTTCATCCAGAGAACGAACAATTCAAGCAGGTACAGACCATATTTGTAGTCCTTGTACACCATGTTGGATTTTGTGTTTTTTGGTGCTTGCATCATTTAGTGTTTATAATCTGAACTACTTTGGATCATTAGCTGGTTTTCAAAGTGCATGTAGCTTCACATTTCTCAAGTTATGTTGATTTCCAGAGTGCAAGTGCCTTCGTATTTTTTAAGTTAAATGTTCACCCCTGGTAACTTGAGTTCGTGGATCAGCCACTGCACACAAATCATACACGAATGCCAGTACGAATTAAATGAAATGCAGGGACTTACGCTAGCTCGTTGTATAGGCTCACTGCAGCTCTGCTTGCTCTTGGGATGTTCCATGTACAAGTCCATGTTACCACTTGCTTGGATGTGCAGGCCTTGTGCTCCTTGCATCCCCCTCTGCATTTTTGACACAGCGAATGGTTGATCAAATAAGAGGATCGACCTTGATGTTGTACCGGAGGACAGATACTTACAAGGTTATACAGGTGTGCAAGATGTGTACTAGATCCCATAGCGCCGTCATGCTTCGCTAAAATATGGATTTGCTTGTTTCAGATGATATCTCCAGAAGAAATAAGAGTTAAGGTCAGAGTTGCATAGACGTGTAAGCTAAGAGAGCAGTGAAAGGATATCCAAACATCGTCGGAACAATGCACAAGGGAGTGATGTGTGGATACCTAGTTCGGCCGGCGTTTGGGCATGCTCGCCTAGCTAGAGTGCGGGTCACTTTAGAACCGTTGAGGGCGATGCGCTGGCATTGGCTGGCCGCGCACGAATGCAGATCTTGAGTGGCAGCGGAGCACTACGATGCGGTGGACGAGACCG
>NC_057803.1:478023191-478057489 GCF_018294505.1 Triticum aestivum
CAAGGGGCGATTCGAGGGTTGGCAGGGAATTAGGGATTTGAGCAATCTAGGCGCGGAAGGGGACGGTGGAGAAGAGAGATTTTGCAGGGCTGGAATTGGGGCTGCCAGATATTTGAATCCGAAATGTGGAAGCGCGAACTTATATTGTCATCGTCCTTTTTTGGGGGGGGGAGGGGGGTGGGTGGCTGGGTGCTACGCATCCGTCCGACACATGTGACCACCCCGACAGGACTATGCTTCGGTGCCCTAAGGCACCTGCCTTTGTGTCCATGACATATGGGCCCAACAGGTGGCTGGCCCACATGTTAGTGACGCAAAGGCAGTTGCCTTTAAGGCACCGAAGCAGCGTCCACAACGACACGACCCTGGTTTGCCTGGTGCGCCTACATTTGAGAATGCAAACGAATCTTCTTTCATTTGCAAACGAATCTGTATGTATTACCATGCTCGTGTTTTCCTTGCAATAATTAGTCATTCGAAACAAGATACTCCATCCGTTCACTTTTGTAAGTCGTTTCAAACAACTTAAAATGAACTGTTTTGCACATTGTTTGAAATGTCTTCAAGGTCTTATAAAAGTGACCAGAGGGAGTACTATAAATTAATTAATGAGGAGTTATTTGAAAAAATAAAAATGGTACCCACGCTAACGTGGATTAGAGTGTGTCTCACATAATTAGTTATTTGAATTAGAGTGTGTGTCACATAGTTAGTTATCCTATATACTTAAGAAGTCCATCCCCACTACTTGATTTATCTCAACATGCAGCATAGCCACGTCATCATCCAATCACATCCAGCCATGTCACACCATGCAATCCCACCTCCTCAAGTCTGAGGGATGTCCAAGTCTGAGCCAAAAAAAATCCCCGAAAGAAAACATGAAATCTTTAGGATTCCCCACTGGCCATACCCCTGGTGAGGCCCGAAGAAACTCTCTCCTGATTTTTCTACTCCGGTTCCTCTTCCAGCCACCGGCCTCCCTCATCGGTGGTAGGAGACACTTCCTCATCCTGTTCTTCAGCTCCGGATCCTCCTCGCGGCGGCTCTTCGGTTACTCCTCGTGGCGGTGGCAGCACCAGACAACGCGACCATCCCTATTGCGCGCCCCAATTCCTGCGGGATCCAGCAGGAAGAATCCATGATTTGACCATCCCCCTCGCCGCCCCAGTACGTGTGAACGACATTGGGAAGGATCAGCTCGTCGGTCTACCACTGCCCCTTCCCCTCGCCTCCTCGCTACCGCCATCGCCTGAAGCAGGCATCCCTGAGCAGCGCCTATGCGCATGCCGTGGCTCCCCTCCTGGTCCCTCCATCGCGTGGCCGGCCGCATGGAGGGTGACAACCAATGCTCAGAGAAGTGCTTAATCCAACAGCGGGGCCATTGAATACAGAGTCGTTGTTTGTCTTCCTCCAGCCGCGACCTTCTACTGTCGCAATGGTGGCCTTTCTCCGCAAGCTGGCCTTTTGCAACTGGGGAGGAAGCTGTCATGGTCATTCGGTGCTTCATTTTATTGGTCATGGGCGTGCGGACAAGGATGTACAATTTCAGACTACATCGATGACTTCTTCAAGTTGAAGGTCATATGCTCTGTTCTTCAGTATTTGTTTTTTGTTTCTAAGAAAAATATCACAGCAACTGTGCGCCACTTTTTCCGCCCTTATGCAGCCCAGCCGCTCCAACCACCCAACGACCTGATTTTCTCCTAAAAAAAATGAAACATATGTTGCATGTACCTCAAATAATTGGCATTTGACACCCATCTCCTAATCTCTTCCACTTCCTCTCCCCCACGTTCTCCATATAAGAAACTGATGGATCGCCTTTTGAAGTATGTGCTTTGCCTCACCTTATTGCCTTCCCATCGTCCTCCAGCACGGGTGTGTTCAGCCGCACCACTCATACTGCACCTATGGTGATACTCTCTCCTTCTGATGTTTCTTTATGCAGATTTTTTAATCTATGCCAGCAAGGCCTATGAAATGGAAGGAGATTGCAGTTTGAAAATAAATCTAGGTAATCTTTGTGCTCAACTATTTACTCAATATCTTTTTTGAAGCTTTGCTAATGTCAATGATAACAAGTTCATCAGATGGTTTTTAAGCAGACTTTTGAATCTATATCGACAAGGTCCGATGAAAATGGAAGCATATTGTAGTTTGAAAATAAATCTTGATAATCTTTATGCTCCACTGTTTGCTCAATATGTTTTTTTAACTCTTGCCACATTCAATGATAACAAGTTCATTAGTTCATAATTTGCAATTTTGGAACAGAATGGGTCAATAATTTTATGTTCCCTGATTATCTTATGGACTATCCGCTACTCCCTACACTTCTCTATCTTTTACGTTGATGCTTCTCTTAAATCCATAATCCCTGACCCCTTCTACTTTGTCGAGTCCTATGGTAATTTTGATTATTTATGGAATTTCGGGTTGATCTTCAACCAATATCCATCGGAGGTTTAGATTGAACGAACAATAATACCACAATTCATGATCTCTACAATAGTTGAGAGAAGCTTTGATCTTTACTTATTACTTTTCTAACCTTCGTTTGTGCTGATTCTTTTCTATTGTCTTTGCAAGTTGTTTGATGAAAACCAAAGCAGGCCAGTGATCTTGCTTCAGTCTTATTCCTGCTAATCTATGGTAATGTTCTTCTTGCATTCATGTTCTAAGGTCATCTCTCTCTTGTATCACCTAGACACCCACCATGTATCTCCTTCGCTTTAACACATATAGGTGAAGCTCAAACTGATTCAAACAAAGGTTTGAAGCCTGCATGCAGACTTGCCAAACATGGCGTCTTTTTTTGTATGTACAGTCTGCCAAGACAGTACTTTTGTTGTTCCAGTTGTTTGCTGTAGATATACTTATGGCCTAAGATCTGGAGTGATATCCCACCATGCAACAAATTGTGCATATTAAATTGATTTGTATGTATGCAGTGTCGGAGCTTGAGATGAAATTATGGAGGGGCATGGGCTGAAGGGGGGCAAACATGATTGCTTTAGGCTGATTTTAGTCAAAAATTAGACCAAATATTAAGGCATATGTGCATGTTTTCCTATGAGCTGGGGGGCCATGGCCCAGGTTGGCCCCCAAGTAGCTCCGCCACTGTATGTATGGAATTTTGTTATCACAATCAGTTTATTTAGATTCAGATCATTGCAAGAGAAGTAAATTTTTTCCCTTGGGTATGTATCTATATTTGTAAAATATATCAAGTTTAGTTAATTTGATTTCATTGTTTATATATGTATTTAAAGTTAGCCATATCATCTGCATGTTGTATAAGTGCAATTGCATGGCCAAGCAGTTCTGATCCATGACGTTATTGTCTGTGAGGCATACATTTCAATATTGTTGAAACCTTCAGTTTGAGTGAGACAGTTTCTGTTTGGCCCCCACTTTTAGGCTGGTGAAAGTTTGAAGAATGAATCCCTTACTACAATTTTTAGTTTGTTTGAAGACCTTATTGTAATTTGCAAGGCTCAAACAACATAGAACTATGATTCAAGTCTGATAGTTGCTTATACATTGCGCAAATATGGTTTGCGTGAGTTCACAAATACCACACTGAAGTGGTAGAATTCATTTCCTTCTAATCTCTTATATGTTCTCTGATAATACACCTATGAATCTTTAGGATTTGGCACAATAATATCCCGCAGCAACGCGCGGGGTATTATCTAGTTTGAATTAGAGTGTGTGTCACGTAGCGATCTCCAATTCTAACGTGGATTTCGCATTTCACTGTATCCATGCTACTTTTTTAATACAAATGCATATGTATATGATGAACACCATGGTAGTGAGAAAACTTTTGGATGGATTCAAACATATGACCTACAAAATAGCACAACAAACCGAGTCAATGTCAACTTTTCGAAACTTAGTATGGCACGAATTCGAAATAATTACCCGTATGCCTGCTCCTCGGTTCAAATCTTACAATGTACACCAAATTGAAACATCGATATTAAGTCTCGTACTATGTACATTCAAATGTTGTTTTTAGCCCCCCCCCCTGCACAAACGCTACATACTTCTTGTATCAGTCAATCTTCCTCTCCTAACCACCTTAGGAAGCTATCAGTTTCCAACACACGTTCATTCTTTCTCTCCATGTTTCGATCTCTAAGTCTCTCAACTACACAACCCTTTTTCCACTCTGTTACCAAATGTATTTACCTCACACACCCGCCATTGCACCCCATGCCGAGATCTCTCTTCCCCCCTCTCCCTCTCACCCTCTCGCGCTAAGTACATGCATTGCCTATCTAGCCCCCAACCTCTCGTGCATGCGCACGCACGCATGTTGTATATCTAGGTCACTCCCTCGAGACCGTCTCACTCTTTCTTCCGCACGGTGGGCCACACTCGCTCAATCTCGCTCTGTTTATCCGAGTCTCATTTAACCTTGTTTTCTTTCACACACAAATGATATATCTCCCTGTTCGGGCCTCGATCGACACACTCTAACCTCTCTCATGCAGATTGTCTATCTAGGTCAGTCCATCCAAGCCACCACCACTCTTTCGACCTCATGGTGGGCCACGCTCACTCAATCTCTCTCTCTCTCTCTCCGTATGTCTCGATTGACCTCGCTCTTTCTCGGACAAAAACGATATATCACCATGTTTGAGCCCAATTCGACCTATTCACATTGTATACTCTCTCACGCACATCGTCTATCTAGGTCACTCTCTCCAACCCGTCTCACTCTTTCGATCGCACGGCGACCCTATGTGATCGGTTGACCTTGCTTCCTCCCACGCACAAAATATATCTACACGTCTTCACTTACTGGTGGGTTCCATGTGTGCTCTCTCTCTCCTCCCCTTCTGCGTTTAGACGCACGGGCAAACAGGAAGAACTCCCGGGCGATGTTGCCGTTGACCATATCTAGACGCGTTCACAAGTCACGGCACCTGTTTCACATACTAGCAGCACTAGTCAGTGTGTACGTGCAATGCACGTTAATTTGGATGTATATTAAGTGCATGTGGATATTAACTACTAGGATATTATTTGCATGTTGTCATGTGATTAGCACTATTTTTGGCATGAAATTAACTGCACGCTAAACGTGCTGAGCGCTCGACATTGAAGCAGTCTAGGTCATTGGATGACAAGGAATACATGTGGCTTGATGACGTTTTATATTTAATTTGATACAGCTCTAGAAGAACATTCAATCAATCAAACCATACATTTCGTTTAGTCTGAATCCGACTTTAAATTATACGACGATCGATATAAAATAAACGGAAATGATAAACGTTCGGATTTTAAGCATGGCAATCTGAATGTTTTTGATGGCAAATTTAGATTACGCGGCGGCGGCGGCAGCGTCTCGCAGTGGGAAGCGGCTCCTCTACCATGCTCTGTGTGTCGTCGGGCCACTGACCGACGGCGACGGCGGCGTCTTGCGCTATTGTTGGCGTACTCCTGGACATTGGCCTAGCTTCAAGGAAGGCCAAAATGTTCTGGACTTTAGAGCAAGTCGATTGGCGGGAGGAGGCGACTGGCATTGGTGCAAGAAAGCGGTCGACGGCGGCCATCCATGCCGCTGAGGGGGCCACTGGCACCCGCGCGGGGACATGCGCTGTCAACGGCGCGGCGGAGATATTCGTGTGCACGGGCACCGGCACGGGCACGCACGTCAGTGCACGCGCAGGCGCAGGCGCTGGCAGGTGCACGGGCACCGGCACGGGCGAGCGCGTCAGTGCACGCGCAGGTGCATGCGCTGGCAGGTGCACGGGCGCGTGAAAGTCGGCGGGCACCTCGTGGATCCCCGTGGGATCAAGCTCGGCGATAATGTGCGGCTCCCAGCCCATCAATGCCACGGGGATGGGCGCTGGCGCAGTCGGGGCGACGGGAGCCGGAACGGGAGCGGGGACAGGTGCGGCGTCTTCCCGCAAGGCCAGTTCAAGCTCGTCCCAAAGCGCCTTATGTTCTTGAGACTCCGGCTGGGTGTCTTCCTCAGGAAACTGGAACACTAAGGGCAGACCATCGTGATGCGGCATGGCATACGTTTAGGTCAGGCTAGTTGGAGGTAGACGACAGGAGAATCAGAGAGGAAGAGAGAGGATTGTAGCGATACTCCCTCCTTTCCGGTTTATAAGGCTCAATTCAAAAATCTCACCAACCAAGGTAGATGGTGAGTGGTGGAATACTTTTTGTAGTTTGCAAAAGCACCCAATTAATGCTCTTGTTTTTCTCAAAAAAATATGTTTACCAATGCATTAATTGCAATGCATGCATGCATAAATTACATGCATTGGTCAATTTTCTCTTAATACTTGCATGCAATGATTTAATTTACCTTGGAATCTGAACATGTGATGGGAAACAACAAAATTGAGCCTTATAAAATGGAAAAACTAATATTTTGAGATAATCCCTATAAACCGGAAAGGAGGGAGTATGGGGTAGTGTGGGGTTCATTTGAAACTGCGGCGCCGGCAACATTAAAAGTGGGAGCAGTTGGGATGACGGTGGGCGGCGGAGCCTGGTCAAAGGGCTCGCCTCTCAGTGAGCTTGCACAGCAGTCTGCTCGCACGCCTCCCTGACAGCCGGCGTAGCGGTCTGCTCGCACGCCTCCCGTCGACTCACACGCTTGCTCGGACGGCACCTGCCAATTGCTGATGAGAAGCGGGGACTCGTGGCGGCACGTAAACGCCCATGGTTTCAATAGTGAAAGCGTTCGCCTTAACGTGACAGGTCTTTCTTCCAAAATACCTTGGCTCTTCATTTGTGCAACTTGTCATAAGCAGCTTGTCTCAAATTGAAGAAAAAACTTACAAAGTAATATTTGTGCCATATCACGTAACCATGCTTAGTTTCAAGATTTTATGCTCACTTTTGGATTTTCAGAAATTTAAGATCCAGGATTCGAAACAATATCATAACCTGCATCATGCAATAAATTTTCAAGCCGTACATCTGTCCTGTTGTATTTCTTAAGAACGGGTTTGGTCAAACATTTTTCTTAGTTAGACTTCAGACAAGTTATATATGCAGAGTAAAAGGATAATCCCTCCGTACCAGTGCATTGCCTGATATATTAACTCAAGTACTAGGCATGAACAAACGGGCTCAATTCTGTGCTCATCCTGGTGTAGTAGTAGTAGTAGTAGTAGGCAATGCAGTTGACGGGTGACCTTGACGAGCGGCGACCGAGGGCATTGAACCATGCTTGGCACGGTAGGTAACGTTGTCTAGTTACTAAAGCATCCCTCCGTTGTTCATCGGTAGTCATTATGGACCGGGGACATGAGGGGAATTTCCTAGGGCTGGAATTCTGGCCACCAGATATTTCGACTTGAAACGCTAAGGCTCGACTGGTTGGGGTAATGGGGTTGCCTAATGTGCATACCACACACGCCACTGAAGGACACGAGCCCGCTTTTTTTAGGATCAACACGAGCCAAGGTCTGGCTGGTACGCCGTTGGGTCCTACAATTCGAGAATACAAAAGGAACCTTTTAAATTGCCGAATGAATCTATGTGTATTACAATACCCGTATTTTCCTTGCAAATACTAATCTCAACGTGGTAATTGATTTATGACGAGTTGTTGAATTAGAGTGATATTATGATATAGTGATCTCAACATGGATTTCACATTTCATGGTATCCCTAGTAAGTTTTCCAATGCAAATTCAAATTTAAAAGATGAACAACATGGAGGTGAGAAAACTTTGTATGTATCAAGCATATGACCACACACACACACACAGAGAGAGACACACATGCACGAACACAACAACAATCCAATAAGTATAGTGCATCTATTTTTCCAAACCATGCATGTATGACACGAATTCAAAAATACTCCTTCTATTCCTAAATATTAGTCTTTTAGAGAGTTCAACAAGTGACTACATACGGAGCAAAATCAGTGAATCTAGACTCTAAAATATGTCTATATACATTCGTATGTGCCAGTCCATTTGAAGCCTCTAAAAGACTAATATTTGGGAATGAAGGGAGTAAAATGTAAGACATCCATGGTCCTCAGTTCAATATTTAAAATGAACATGAAACTGAAACATGAATATTAAGTCTATTACTATAGTACATGTAAATGTTCTATTTAGGCAGAGCTATGATTGTCGGGGGTCAACCCGTCGACCTTAGATAAAATTGTGGAGCTATGTTTAGGGTTGTTTAGATTATATTTGTCCCCACCCTCCCAACCACCGATTGGTTGTGCACCCCCACCCCTCCTTCCCGGGAGAATATCATGTGCCCCCATACCTTAGATGCTATATGCCGATACGAGTTGCTTGGAGCTTGTAGATCTGAGATATAGCAGCTCACATGACGTGTCTTAATATTTCTGCAGGAAACCTTGATGAGTTTGAGAATTGCACATAATTTGTACAAAAACTACTTAGATGCCCTTTGATCCCATATCCAACAACCTCGAAGCTCGTATCACCATAGCATCTAAGATGAAGGAGGACATCATATTCTCCTATATGTAAGAATATCATGTGCTACCAGACCTTAGATGCTTTGGTGATACAAGCTCTTCGGAGGCGTTGGATTTGTGACCCAACACCTCCTTGGTGGTTTGAATGGTTTTTTGCAGAAAAGCCCCAAAAGAGTTCGGCCACTACTTACAAGCACAAAGACTGCTCAGATGCCATTGGATCTCAGATCAAACGACCTCCAAGCTCGTATAACCGTAGCATCCAAGCTGCGATAGCACCTTATGTTTTCTCGCACGGGAGAGTATGAGGTGCTCCCACACCGTAGATTCTATGGTGATACGAGTTCACTGAGATCTAACGGCCCACAATAGGAGGTTTGAATGTTTTTGCAATATATGGCCGATAGAGTTTGGGAAATGCGCAGAAAGTACAAGTACTACGCATGTGCCATCCGATCACTAATCATACGACCTAGATGCTCATATCACTGTAGCGGGTAATTAAGCTACGGGGAGCACCTAATATGAGCAGCGGGGAGCCGTTGGATCAAAGATGCAACGACACACATGAGTCCTGAATGTTTTATTTGCAAAAAAACCTTTGGAGAGTTTGGAAATTGCGCATAATTACAAAGACTACTCCCAAGCCATTGGATCTCACTTCCAACGGTGTAAAAACTCGTATCACCATAGTATCTAAGCTGTGGGGTGGATGTGATATTCTATGCCGTTGTCATTTTTGTTCGTAAACTTGCAAAATATGTGTAACTCGTGCCGTTACTTGTCTAACCGCGCAAAGTGTTTGTTCAAAAAAACCATCCTACACTGAAATATTGGAACAACACATGGGGGTCCCACTTGTCATTAATCAAATTTGGACCTAAACTAACAAATCTGAAAGATGAGATTCGAACTGGCAACCTGGACTACAAAGCGTAAGTCGATAGCCTAAAAAAACGAACGGTTGTTGGCTTTGTCCCATAACTTGATTTTATTTATACAGTACTTTCGTTGAGTAGAGTAGAGGGAGTGCCTCGTCAACACGTGCATGACTGTTGTCTCACTTACTGGTGGGTCCCAAGTCTGCGATCTCAATCTCTCTTCTCTCCATCGTCTAACCTTTGCACGGGCGCACACGAAGAGCGGCGCTAGCTTGCCGTGGTGTTATTACAACTAAAAAAAAGCTTGGAAAATAGAAGAATCGCCTAGAACAAGAGACGTTGTGCCTGGTCGAGACATATCTAACCACATCTATCCTCCATGCCATGTTTGCATGATGAAGCCGTGTGGCTAGTGGGGTGTTTTTACCAACTGGCTGGGTCCCGAGGTCGAACCATAGGTACTACATCTGATACAATATATTTTTACACGCACATTTTTCCTCTGTGCCGAGACGTGGCACACCCTACCGCGCGGTTTCGGGGTCCTCCCGGGTGGTGCACGCATATATTCTTCCTAACATGGGATGCCCTACCGCGCGTTTTCTAGGTCCTCCTCGGTCATAGCGCCGAAGCAAGTAAATAAGTCATCAAATCACGAAAGACCACCATTCCTGCCGAGTACATCAGTGAAGCACGGTGGCTAGCTAGTTGGGCTAGTTCGACCGATTAGCTAGGCCGCCGCCACATTTGTTTTTTCACCCCTTTTTTTATCTACTTGCCAGCAGGTAAATATAAATATCCACAGGGGCGTTGCTCTGGTGTTTGGGTGCGGCATGATTTTTATTTTTTTGATTGACGGGAGCAGACGCGGCAGGATTTTTACTTTTTTGATTGATGGGAGCGGGCGCGGCAGCAATTAGTCACGATGACTCCGCCAGTAAAAACACACCGCCCCCTGATGTGAGAAGTCGTCAACTGGTGTTTTACCGTGGTGAAAACCAAAAGATTCCCCGCTCCCTCCGCCTTCCCGTAGATTGCATTGCCTTTCACCCGTTTCGCCCCCTTTGCTTCCTCTCCCTATTGCTTCTACCTGGTGCCATGGCGGCGCAGCAGATTACAGAGTCCGAGGTGAGGCGTGTGACACAGGAGCTCCATGCCAAGGATGTGGAGCTCAGGGTCAAGGACGTGGAGCTCCGTGAGCTCAAGGAGGAGAGGAGTGCCATGCTCCTCCGTTTTGTCCAGGAGTTCACGGAGCTTCAAAAGCGGCAAGTGTCCACCACAAAGATGCTCGAGGCGTCCGCGGCGTTGCTGCAGAAAGCGGGAGATACGATAGGCCGTCAGGGGAGCCGGCTGGAGCGCGAGCGGGCCGATCATGACGAGGTCCAGGATCGCCTCAGCCACTTGGTGAACCAAGTTGCCACGCACGTGTTGGGGCTGCGCGATGCCTACCGTCGTGCCAGCGCGACGATGCCGGCCGTCGGGCTAAACCCGTTCGACCACCCGGTCGACTTCAACGAGCTGCGGCTTCCTGACCTGGTCTCCTTCTTCACCTATATCTCCGAGGAGCTGAGCCATCTCCGCGCGATGGTGGGGGCTGAGCTGGACAAGGAGGGGTTGCGGGCTGCCGTCGCCGTTGCCGGGCGAATCCTTTCAGGGCTCCATCACCGGAATCCATTCGTGCCATTGGATTCCGTCTTTGACGAGCTGGCTCCCGTCGACCGGGAACGGGCTCTGCGGGCGGTTGCACCCTACATAACCAACGCCGTGCACCTCGAGAAGCAGAGGGACTTCGGTGGTGTTTAGGCGCCCTCTGCATGGGCATGTCCATGTCTCGGCACAACATGACCGTTGGATCAAACTCAGACGGTGCAGATCAGTCACTGTAGCATAAAGCATGTGGTTGTGTTTGGTTACATTCTCATCTCAATATAGTTGTTTCCTCTTCATGTATTTGTTACATATAGGAGTAGTTGACATGCGCACAACATCATTTGTTATCGTCATATCTTACTACACTAGCAACAAGATTGTGTAGTACTGACGTATGAGCCACTGCACATGCCTAGTAGTAGGAGCACTGTGTATGTTCAAGTGGCTGCCGTGTTTCGCACTCCTCCGCCGTAAGAGTGGAAACGCTTGCTGTAATCATTTTTTCTTTTGAAAAACAGTGGACACGCTCTACCGTGCGGATCCTCCTCCAGCCATGCACTAAATTACTCACTTTCGCCGATGTGTGGGATAGCCAGCATCGGGGTTCACCAGCCATGCACTAAATTACTCCGTAGTAGAGTGACGGTAGACTACCCCGATCGAAGCGCCGCAGTAATGCCCAATGAGCCGTCAAATCACAAAACCCCCTCCTTTCCAGCAGTAAGTTGGACGGACGAAGCAACCATCATTTCACTCTTCTTAGGAAGAATTTGTTCCTCCATGTTTGAAATGCATTGAACATGAAACTGCTAATTCTTCACCTGAATGTTCAAATGCTGCTAATGTTTCAAATTCTTCACATGCCTCTGCTATCACTAATTCCTCATCTGAGGACATTGCTAGTATCACTGACGATGCAGGGCTGAAGGAATTGTACATGATAGGCATGTACAAAAGCCTCAAAGGGCATCAGACTCTTTGTGATGTACTTAAAAAGCAGATCCTCAACAGGAACCCTAGGAAAGAGGGTATTGCCTTTGAGAGGAAACTCAACACTGATGGTACATATTGGAAGCCTGAGCAGTACCCCAAAACTACATGGGTTGCTACAAAGGGACCTCCAGTTGATCCATCTAACCTATCTGGATATGCATGCGAATCTCCTCATTCTGATGATGAGTCATTTGACTCCAACTACAAACTGTTCAAAAATCAGAATGGTGAAGTATTTGCTAGATATGTTGGCACTAACTGCAGGAACGGTCCCCCTATGAAGAAAATCTAGGTTCCCCAAAGATGCCTTGAAAATCTTCAGGTGAATTTCATCATGACGCCACCTGTGAAGAATAGGAACCCCAGATCAAATTCTTCATATGAACCAAATTCTTCATATGGATCCAAGTCCTCATACGGACCAAACTCCTCACATGGATCTAATTCCTAAAAAGGATCAAAGTCCTCATATGAACATCATCGTGCTAACTCGTCTGTTTCGCAGGGAAGATCTAAGTATTATGGATATGTGCATTATTCTTCAAATTATTATGTCCATAAGTCCTCAAAGAATTTCCTGCTTACTCTTATGCTTATTCTAGCCCCTCTTATGTGAAACGAAATGGACTGGCTTCTATGCCATCCTTCTCGTACGGAGCTCGCAGAATGATGAACTCTTTGCCACCCCTTCAGATGTGGGTGGTGAAGAAAAAGAACTAATCTCTTCTGTAGGGTCAGGTCTCCAAAGATACGTAATCGTCTGAAGAATTTGCTGGAGACCTGAGTATGTCTGATAGGACGCAGGCTAATCATGAAGAAATGAACTTTCATTTCTCACGTCCTCATATTGCTTTATCTGTTCTTTTGCTTGATGAAATTGATTTGATGAATTGATGTCATATTCTTCACTGATGAAGTATATGAGTTTGTAAGTTGCACTAATTCATCTGTAGGATGATCAACCCAAAGCCACTGAGTGGGTCCTCGATAGTGGATGTACAAACCACATGACTGGTGACAAGAATCTATTGATGGGTGCTCCATTATCTCCGTCGCATCTGAAGCATATCATCTTTGCTGACAAAGGCAAAAGTCAGGTATTGGGTCTAGGTAAGGTTGCGATCACAAAGGATCGACACATGGACAAAGTCATGCTTGTTGAGTCCTTAGGATACAACCTTATGTCTGTCTCAATGCTTTGTGATCTTGATATGGTTGTTGTCTTTGGCAAGTACCATTGTGTTGCAGTTATGGAAGCTGACAATTCCAAAGTCTTCGAAGGCTTTAGGAGAGGAGACCTGTATATTGTTGATTTCTCTACAGGACCACAACCAGCCATGTGTCTACTTGCAAAAGCTTCAGAAGGCTGGCCCTGGCATCGACGACTTGGTCATGCAGGCATGAGGAATTTGCACATGCTTGCGAAGAACAAGCATGTCATTGGCATCGAGAATGTCAAATTCCTCAAGGATCACCTATGCGGAGCCTGTGAAGCTAGGAAGATGACGAAGGCCAAGCATCCAGCGAAGACTATCATGACCACCACTCGCCCATTTGAATTGCTTCACATGGATCTCTTTGGTCCTAATCATTATTCTGCTATTTCAAATGAAGCATCTCAATATGGCTTTGTTATTGTTGATGATTATTCTCGTTACACATGGGTACACCTTGTTACTTACAAACATGAAGTGCAGGAAGTCTTCAAACAATTTTCCTCGAGGGCTTCAACCAACTTTGGTGTGAAGATCAAGAACATCAAAGTGACAATGGCACTGAGTTCAAGAATTCTGGTCGATGACCATCTTGATGAACTTGGTATCACTCATGAGTTATCTGCTCCTTATACTCCTCAGCAGAACGGCGTCATGGAGCGCAAGAACAGGACTGTTGCTGAGATGGCTCGCACTATGCTTGATGAATACAAAACGCCTCGTCGGTTTTGGACTGAGGCAATTGATATTGCGTGCGACATCATCAACAGAGTATATCTTCACAAATTCTTCAAGAAGACTGCCTATGAACTCCTCACTGATAAGAAACCCAATGTAAGTTATTTCAAAGTCTTCCGTGCTAAATGTTGGATTAGAGATCCTCAACACAACTCAAAATTTGCACCGAAAGCACATGAAGGTTTTATGCTTGGTTACGGAAAGGACTTGCACACCTACAGAGTCTTCAACAACGTTCTTCACAAGGTTGTTGAAACCGTAGATGTGCAGTTTGATGAAACTAATGGCTCGTAAAGAGAGCACCTACCTACTATGATAGATGAACCAACACCTGATGAGACTATCAAGTTCAAGGCTACTGAGGATGACATTCCTACTGAAGAATCTGCTGAAGAATTCATTCCAGAACATGAAGAACGTCGAGCTAATGCACCTGAAGAAAATGCTGAAGAAAATGGTGCTGAAGAAAATGCTGATCAAATTCTTCAACGACAACTAGCTCATCCTCGCATTGCAAAAGAAGTGCAAGTTGAAAAGATCATCAATGACATCAAAGCGCCAGGTCCTCTCACACGCTCAAAAGCTTCACATTTGTCTAACTTTTGTGGGCACTATGCTTTTGTCTCTATTATAGAGCCCACTAAGGTAGATGAAGCATTTCTGGAGCCTGAGTGGATTCAGGCCATGCAAGAAGAATTACATCAGTTCAAGCTCAACAATGTCTGGGAACTGGTCAAACGTCCAGATCCTCGCAAGCACAATATTATCGGCACAAAGTGGATCTACCGCAACAAGCAAGATGAAAATGGCCTTGTGGTGAGGAGTAAGGCACGGCTTGTAGCTCAAGGCTACACATAGGTTGAAGGAATTGATTTCGATGAAACTTTTGCACCTGTTGCTAGACTTGAGGCTATTCGCATATTACTTGCTTATGCTAACCATCATGATATCACATTATATCAAATGGATGTGAAAAGTGCATTCCTCAATGGTAAGCTTGAGAAAGAAGTATATGTTGCTCAACCCCTAGGTTTTGAAGATCCAAAGAATCCTGACAAAGTCTTCAGACTCAACAAGGCCCTCTATGGCCTCAAGCAGGCCCCACGGGCGTGGTATGATACTTTGAAGGAATTCCTCATGACGAAAGGCTTCAAACCCGGTTCACTCGACCCTACTCTTTTCACTAAATCTTATGATGGTGAATTGTTTGTGTGCCAAATATATGTTGATGATATTATCTTTGGCTGTACCGACCAACGTTATAGTGATGAATTTGCCTATATGATGAGTGAAGAATACCAAATGTCTATGATGGGAGAGTTAAAATTCTTCTTAGGTCTTCAAATTCGTCAACAACGCAATGGCATATTCATATCTCAGGAGAAATACCTCAAGGATGTATTGAGGAAATTCGGCATGCAAGATTGCAAAGGCATCAAAATTCCTATGCCCACAAATGGCCATCTGTGCACTAATGAAAATGGTATTGACTTCGATCATAAGTTATACCGCTCCATGATTGGTTCTTTATTGTACTTATGTGCATCTAGGCCAGATATAATGCTTAGTGTTTGCATGTGTGCCCGATTTCAAGCTACACCGAAGGAATCACACCATAAGGCTGTGAAGCATATTCTTCGATATCTAGCTCACACACCAACACTTGGATTATGGTACCCCAAGGGCTCGGCTTTTGATCTCATTGGATATTCTGACTCTGACTATGCTGGTGATCGTGTGGACCGCAAGTCAACATCTGGTACATGTCATTTCCTTGGACGATCTTTGGTCTGTTGGTCCTCAAAGAAACAGAACTGTGTATCACTATCTACTGCTGAAGCTGAGTATATTGCCGCTGGTTCTTGCTGTGCTCAATTGCTATGGATGAAGCAAACTCTCAAGGACTATGGCGTCAGCATGAAGAATGTGCCTCTCTATTGTGCCAATGAGAGTGCCATCAAGATTGCTCACAACCCAGTTCAGCACTCGAAGACAAAGCACATTCAGATTCATCATCATTTTCTTCGTGATCATGTGTTGAAGGGCGACATTTCTATTGAGCATGTGAAGACTGAAGAACAGCTAGCCGACATCTTCACAAAGCCCTTGGATGAGAAGAGATTTAGCAAGTTGCGGTGTGAGCTAAATATCCTAGAATCTTCGAATGTTCTTTGAAAAGGACACTCGTCCTAACACTTATGCAAAATTGATGACTTAGATGTGCAACACATGAAGAAACATTTTTCTTCAATTCAATGAAGAACAACACTCTTAGTGTGAATAAATTAGCGAAGAATTTGATTCTCAGAAACCTACGATAATTGTACGCGGTGTCTGAAATCATCATTATTATACGGTGGGTCACGCCACCACCAAAAGTTGAAATTCCTCAATTATTCATATTCTTCAACTTTGCATTGTCTTCACTGCTTCTATCGTTTTTATTCATTGGCTATATATACACACACACACACACACACACATATATATATATATATATAAGTTTATGTCCTCTACAGCATTCACTTATTGCTAATTCTTCAAGTTGGTTTTTCTGCTAAGTGAATGTGATCGGACCCTTCCCCCTCTATGCTATACTCAACCCAATCTATTCACAAATTCTTCATGTGCGTTCTATTTGAAACTCGTTCAAAATCTTCAGTGTGTCCTTGTCAGCTGAAGAAATTGCGAACGGAACTTTAAAACCTACCTTATCGAAATTTTCGGCTTTGCCTCTCAAACCGTTCCGCATCCCATGTTATACTTATCCACTGACCCACGATCTAACATGATCTCCACCTCTCAGTACGTGGGTGACACATGTCAAGCGAATGAGAAGGGTCAGGGGCACGTTCGTCCAATTTCTTCGGGCAAGCAGTTTTTCACCGTGGCTATAAATACCCCTCCGTCCCTTACTCACTTCTTTTACTCCACTCGACCTCTCTCTCCAGCTCGAGCTTCTCAAACCCTAGAGCCGCCGGTGAGGAAGAGCTTCACTGCCTCGACCTCGTCGCCGACGTACTCGCGCCGACTGCAGAAATCTTCACTCCGCCGCCACCGTAGCCGTCTTCCTCTGCCAAGTTAGGGCGTGGAAGATCTGCACAGACGAACTTCACATCTCCTCACTCCAGTTCGTCGTGTTCTTCGTCCAGGTTAATTAAAAGTTACTTTTACTGCCCTCGTTGATTCGAATGATTATCTTCAAAATCTTCAAAGGTGTTTTTCTTCATAGCTTCACACACTAAACACCTCACAAGTCATCTGTTCTTAATTTGTTTCTCTAAGCATCATTTTTCTTCAAGATTCCTCAATTGTGTGGATCTTCGATCTATACAACTCTGGAACCTAAGACAAAGAACGCTTAGTGAAATTCTTCAAGACTCGTCTGGTCAAATTCCTCAAACTTGTTCTTTTTGAAAAAACCCTCTGAGAACGCATATGACCTCTCCAAATTCCTCGCAACTATACTCTATTCACAGGTACACATGTCAGCTGCTGAATCACTAGGTTCTCATCAACTTAACTCATTTGTAGCGTTCCTCGAAGAAAAGTTGCATACTTCTTCAAGAATTCAATTGTCCAAATTCCTCAACTGAAGAAAATGGCAGACGGTAAGAAGCCACAGAAGGGAGGAAAGAGGCCTGAGGTTAATACAACGTTTGAGATCCCTGATGAAATATATGTTGGGTACTGCACACCTACTGAGGAAACTAAGAATGAGTGCAAGGTGCGCATTCAGAAAATAGAAATGAGATGGGTAAGAGAGTGGAGGGAGTACATGTATGTAACTCCAAAGTACATGAAGAAATTCACACTCAATCCTCCATGCCCAAGAGCTCCATTGGCACCTGGCCAAATCGCTGAGCCCACCAGCCTCAAGCGCGGTGAGGACTATCCTGATGAATGGGCCAAGCGCCAAGCCAAAGAAGCAGTGAGGACATTCAATGAAGACTCTGCTGCTGCTGCTGCCTCTGGTGAGGCCTTTGCTGTCAAGCCAAAGAAGGCTAGGTCAAAGAAGCCTGCGCACAAGCCAAGTGCTTCACCAACAATGCCCTCAAGGCCAAGTTCCTCAGCAAAGCCCTCACGGCCAGAATCCTCAAAGCCCTCATGGCCAATTCCTCATGTTGCTCATGTTGCTCCAAAGTCCTCAGCTCCTCCGCCAAAGCCCTCAGCTGTTCCGACTAAATCCTCAGCACCTGTGCATCTCGCCTCATGCCAAAGGACTGAAGGCATCTCCATTGCCTCAGGTGTCTCAGCTAGTTCCTCAGCTGCACCAAGTTCCTTAGCTGGCCCCTCACTGCTGAAGACAAAGGCCACTGCTGGACAAGGTCCTCGCCCAAGTCCTCAGAAGAAACAAGTTGCTTTCCAAGTGTCGTCTGAAGAAGACGAAGTTGATGATGATGAACTTGCAGAAATCATCAGAGACAGGCAAGTCAGGGCTGCTAGAGCCAAAGGAATAGGGGTGCCACTGCTTTTGGATCCCAAGTTGATCCTCGACTACATTGATGTTTGGCACAAGGACCCCAACACTCCCATGCCTGAATTCAAGCTGACTCCTGGCCAAAGTCACATGCTGGCCCACTTCATTCAAGAAGAAAAGTGGAAATTTGAGAAGGCCAGGCAGATCAAGAAAGCATAGTACAAGAAAGAGCACTATCTGAAGAAAAACGTTGTCTTTATGACAACTGAAGAACTTGTCACTATTCAAACTGAGATCAAGAAACTCAGTGATGACTTTGACGCATATCGCGATGATTGGCTTGGAGCCAAGGTTCGTTTTGTGAAACTTGCGGATAACTTCACTTCCAATGTTGCAGCCCCAATGCAACAGGCAATTCCTCAGGCTAAAGCATCTGCTCAGCCTACTGAAGAAAATGCCAGCACCGCTGATGACAATCAGGCTGCTGAAGAAAATGTGAGTTCCAGGGCTGATGAATGCATTCCAGCCGCTGAAGAAATTGCCAGGGCACCCACTAGTGGTGCGCCTGAAGAAAATGAAGAACTCAGGGAAACTGCATCAGTTGTGCCTAAAGAAAATCAACCAGATTCCTCAGTTGCTCCTGCACCAACTTCAACTCCAATCCTTCCATCTGCATCAGATGTGAAGAAGACCAAGGCTGCAGAGCGTGCTGTAGTGAAGAAAAGGAAAGCATCAGCTGCTTCAGATTCTTCAGCTCCAAAGAAAATGAAGCCTATGACAAGTTCATTTGCAAATCCCATTGATGTTGTTCCCATCTCAACCAGGCCATCAAAGGACCTTGTTCCTTTTGATGAAGAATATGTGATCCCCAGCGGGTCTGATGAAGAAACTCCTTCTGCTGCTTCGTCTGAGCTGTTGGATGAAGAAATTGAAGTGGATGCGATCCCTTCAACACCTGTCATCTCCTCGCCCATGCCTCAGTTCACAGCTGAAGAGGCTGGCGTTGAAGAAATGGAAGATGAAGATGTGGACGTTGGCTGCTCCACACCCGTAATCAGTGATGAATTCTGGGACAGTCAACATCCAAACTCTCCAATGTTCACACCGCTGCAGCAAATACCTCAGTCGCCCGCACCAACTGTTCAAATGGGCTCTGAAGAAACTCATCCCACTGCATCTGTCCATGAGGAAATTCTAGCCACTAGCGCTGAAGAAACTGCTGCTGCTGAACAACCAACAACACAGACTGCCACTAAGGAGGAACCAGAAATTCCTCAGCCTGAAGAACCTGCGATTGAGATTCCTGAGGTCGTGATGCAACTCACTAACACTCCTCTGGCAAAGCCAAAGGATCCATTCTCACGCAAGCAAAAGTTCAAGGCTGATGATTTCTTCGGCGAGCACGATTCTTTGAAGATTACAACCCATATAACTCTGCTCGCATTAGGAAGAGGCATTTCTGGACTGCTAGTCAAGCCAATTTCTATTCCTTAGTGTTGTTCAACAAGGAGAAAATCTTCTACGATGAGCATATTCCTCACGTGGATATGGAATCTCTGCCGTGCTTCGCACCAGTCCTCAGTGTTCTTCACGACGCTGGACTGCTAAACTTTTGCTCTGACATCTGCGATTGGAATGAAGAACTGATTCTTCAATTCTATGCAATGCTGCACATCACCGGAGATGTTGAAGATGTGAATTCATGGGTGCTGGACTGGATGTCTGAAAACACTCACTACACTGCACCAGCCTCTGAATTGCTTCGTGCTCTACCACTCAGTCCTCCCCTTGAAGAAGCTCGCTGCATCTACAGTGAACCTGAGCTCACACATCATTACATGCAGGTGCTGATGAAACCTTTGAAGCCAGGTCAAGCACCAAGAACCAAATTCCTCGTGAAGGAATTGCTTTACGTGCCCAGAACTGTCTATCGTATTCTTACGAGGAAAATCAGTCCTATCAAAGTTCACGACTCATCTGATGAGGAAATTGTTGGCATCATGAAGAATCTGGTATTCAACATCGTTCATGGCATTCCTGTCAATTATCATGATTTCTTCATGAGGACTATGGCAAATGTTGCACTGTCTCCGTTTGAGCTGAAGCCTTATGCACCTTGGATTATGAGATTCCTCAGGACAAGGTCTTCACTCAACTACAAAGCTGATTTCCAGAATCACCTCAGCTACTTGCCCCCAATTGAAGTCCTCAAGCAGACATATTCCTCAGTTGATGGAAAGGGCAAGGCACCAGCTGTAATAGATGAAGGCATTCATCCATTGGATGGTCAGTTCGCAAAGCTGCATCTTATTCCACCAATGATGACTCTGCCAATGCACCCAAGTCCACTCTTCAAGCCACTGCTCCACGCGTGATGACTGACCATGAACTTTTGCTTAGTCTTCACCAGAAGGTGGATCGAAATCACAAATGGGTTAAGCGTCAGTTTGGTTCACTTCTTCACAACATGACTGCCACACACAATGCAGTGAATAAAAACCATTACTACCTCCATCAAGTCTTCGGTCGCACCTGGGCAATCCTGTCACATCTGTATGGTGAAGACGATCTGAAGAAAATGGGTCTCAATGAAGATTTTGACTAGTCTGCACCTCCACCGAAGAAATTCAAGAAGGTCAAGGTTCCTTCTCTGGTGGCCAGCTCATATTCTTCATCGCGCGACACTGATGAAAATGAAGACTTGGACGACACTGCGGCAGGCCCTACTACAACAAACAACCCCAACAACGCTGGCGCTCCTTCACCAACTTGATATTCTTCAGGGGCATTAGCCTCATATTCGATCCTTTTGGTCATTTGATGACAAAGGGGGAGAATTTTGAGTTAGTCTTCAAGCGGGTCTTTCTATATGGGTGTTTTTTGTTAAGTTACAACTCTCGTTCTTCTGAGACTTTATTGGATCGAGTTGTAAACTTAAACCCGATGGTGCTCTGATACTCTTGATACGTTTTTCTGCATGCTTATTCCTCGTTAATATTATTGCACGCATGCTGAATTACATCAGTCACCATATTTCATCATGCATTTCAAATTCTTCACTGTTATATGTCAAATGCGTGTATGAATTACAAGATATAGGGGGTGATCTCCATGATTCAACTCTTCAAGTGTGCATTGCTTCAAAAGCAAATTCCTCACTATGCACATCTTCAGGGGGAGTTCTTCTATAACTTCCAATCAAATTCCGCAATATCAGTAGTTACACTTCATATGTTTATCCCCGTAGAAAACTTAACCTATATTGTCATCAATCACCAAAAAGGGGGAGATTGTAAGTGCATCTAGTGCCCCTTAGTGATTTTGGTGTATTGAAGACTTATAGGTTAAGGGATTAATGCATTTGTGAGTGTACACAGGTTTATAAGTCTATGAGGAGTTTGATATTTACAGAGAAAGTCGACCCCTAAAAATGAAGTTCTTCGACTGAAGACTTTGGATCTCTGAAGACTTTCTGAAGACTTTGAAAGTGAAGAAATTGGTGTGACCGTGAAGACTTGGTATTCATTCGAGGAACATGAAGCGTGAAGACTTTTGTTTTCGTAGTTTCATTTTCTCTTTCTTGAGTCATAGGAAACACCGTACTATTAAAGGGGGTCGAGGAAATACTAAGGAAAATTTTCCATGTGATGCTCAACTCAAAATCCTACACCTACCAATCCCTTCGAGTGAAGCCATTGGAAATCTCATACAGTTCAGTCAATTTCTTCAGTGACAGAGACGAAGTTCTTTTGGTCTCTGAGGAATCTGTCCTGACTGAGGAGTTAGGAATTCACCAGTGCGGATTGCCTACACAGTGAGGAACATGATAGCCCTGAGGATTTTGCTACTCAAAATTCCGACCGTTGCTGTGCTATGCGCTAGCTGTCCCAAAATATCTATCCACCTAACGGTCATATCATTGAAGGGCATTTATGTCTTATCATGTTGGGCTGCTCCCTAGGCTATAAATAGCCGCCCCCTACAACCACTAGCTGGTTGGCTGCTCCGAGAGAAACTGACACTTGTCATTTCAGGGCAACCCATCCTCCGAGGACTTTGAGCGAAAATCATCAAGTGAGGAAAAACCCAAAACCCAAACACCTACAAACCCCAAGTGATTGAGCATCACTGAAGAGATTGATCCTGCATGGATCCGACGCTTGTTACCTTTGAATACTGGGCTTCTTCCAAACGGTTAAGCGTCATGGTCTAGAGCATCCAAGAGGAATTGTGGATCGCCGAGTGACCAAGTTTGTGAAGGTTTTGAAGTGACCTGAAGACTTACCATGAGTGATTGGATGAGGTCTGTGTGACTTTAGTTCAAGGAGAATACGGTGAGGACTGGGTGTCCTGAGCTGCGTGTTCAGGACTGGGTGTCCGGGACTGTGTGTCCTTGAGTTTAAATACTCAGCCGCTCCAACCAGACGTACAACTAAGACAGCAGTTGGAACTGGTCTACCAAATCATTGTCTTCACCGAGCTTACTGGTTCCATTTCCTCAACTCTTTCATTTCCTCATAATTGAGTTGTGTACTTGTTCATATTTGTATTTGAAGACTTTGACTGAAGACTTTCTCAATTTCCTCAGTTCTATTTCTTCAGTCTGTTTGTCTGTTGGAAATATGCCCTAGAGGAAATAATAATTGATTATTATTATATTTCCTTGTTCATGATAATCGTTTATTATCCATGCTAGAATTGTATTGATAGGAAACTCAGATACATGTGTGGATACATAGACAACACCATGTCCCTAGTAAGCCTCTAGTTGACTAGCTCGTTGATCAATAGATGGTTACGGTTTCCTGACCATGGACATTGGATGTGGTTGATAACGGGATCACATCATTAGGAGAATGATGTGATGGACAAGACCCAATCCTAAGCCTAGCACAAAGATCGTGTAGTTCGTATGCTAAAGCTTTTCTAATGTCAAGTATCATTTCCTTAGACCATGAGATTGTGCAACTCCCGGATACCGTAGGAATACTTTGGGTGTGCCAAACGTCACAACGTAACTGGGTGGCTATAAAGGTACACTACAAGTATCTCCAAAAGTGTCTGTTGGGTTGGCATGAATCGAGACTGGGATTTGTCACTTCGTGTAAACGGAGAGGTATCTCTGGGCCCACTCAGTAGGACATCATCATAATGTGCACAATGTGACCAAGGAGTTGATCATGGGATGATCGATGTGTTACGGAACGAGTAAAGAGACTTGCCGGTAACGAGATTGAACAAGGTAACAGGATACCAACGATCGAATCTCGGGCAAGTATCGTACCACTAGACAAAGGGAATTGTATACAGGATTGATTGAATCCTCGACATCGTGGTTCATCCGATGAGAGCATCGTGGAACATGTGGGAGCCAACATGGGTATCCAGATCCCGTTGTTGGTTATTGGCCGGAGAGTTATCTCGGCCATGTCTACATGACTCCCGAACCCGTAGGGTCTACACACTTAAGGTTCGATGACGCTAGGGTTATAGGGAATAGATATACGTGGTTACCGAATATTGTTCGGAGTCCCGGATGAGATCCCGGACGTCACGAGGAGTTCCGGAATGGTCCGGAGGTAAATATTAATATATAGGAAGTATGGTTTTGGCCACCGGAAGTGTTCCGGGCATCACCGGTAGTGTACCAGGACCACTGGAGGGGTCCGGGGGTCCACCAGGTGGGGCCACCAGCCCCGTATGCCTACATGGGCCAATAGTGGGAAGGGACCAGCCCCTAAGTGGGCTGGGGTGCCTCCCCACCAAGGCCCATGCGCCTAAGGGGAAGAGGGGGCAAACCCTAAGGGCAGATGGGCCTTAAGGCCCATGCCTGGTGCGCCTCCCTCTCCCCCTCCACTTGGCCGCCACCCTAGATGGGATTGGGGCTGGCCGCCGCCCTAGGGTGGAACCCTAGGTGGGGCGCACTCCTCCCTCTCCCCTATATATACTTGAGGACTTGGGGCTGCCAACAGATGAGTTCCTCTCCTTCTTGGCGCAGCCCTACCCCTCTCCCTCCTCGTCTCTTGCGGTGCTTGGCGAAGCCCTGCTGGAGTACCACGCTCCTCCACCACCACCACGCCGTCGTGCTGCTGCTGGATGGAGTCTTCCCCAACCTCTCCTTCTCCCCTTGCTGGATCAAGGCGTAGGAGACATCACCGGGCTGTACGTGTGTTGAACACGGAGGTGCCGTCCGTTCGGCACTAGGATCATCAGTGATTTGGATCACGACGAGTACGACTCCATCAACCCCGTTCACTTGAACGCTTCCGCGTAGGGATCTACAAGGGTATGTAGATGCACTCTCCTTCCCTCGTTGGTAGACTTCTCCATAGATGGATCTTGGTGATGCGTAGAAAATTTTGAATTTCTGCTACGTTCCCCAACAGTGGCATCATGAGCTAGGTCTATGCGTAGTTTCTATGCACGAGTAGAACACAAAGTAGTTGTGGGCATTGATTTTGTTCAATATGCTTACCGTTACTAGTCCAATCTTGATTCGGCGGCATTGTGGGATGAAGCGGCCCAGACCGACCTTACACGTACTCTTACTTGAGACTGGTTCCACCGACTGACATGCACTAGTTGCATAAGGTGGCTAGCGGGTGTCTGTCTCTCCCACTTTAGTCGGATCGGATTCGATGAAAAGGGTCCTTATGAAGGGTAAATAGCAATTGGCATATCACGTTGTGGTTTTTGCGTAGGTAAGAAATGTTCTTGCTAGAAACCCATAGAAGCCACATAAAACATGCAAACAACAATTAGAGGATGTCTAACTTGTTTTTGCAGGGTATGCTATGTGATGTGATATGGCCAAGAAGAATGTGATGAATGATATGTGATGTATGAGATTGATCATGTTCTTGTAATAGGAATCACGACTTGCATGTCGATGAGTATGACAACCGGCAGGAGCCATAGGAGTTGTCTTTATTTATTGTATGACCTGCGTGTCATTGAACAACGCCATGTAATTACTTTACTTTATTGCTAACTGGTAGCCATAGTAGTAGAAGTAATAAGTTGGCGAGACAACGTTTATCATGGAGACACAATGATGGAGATCATGATGATGGAGATCATGGTGTCATGCCGGTGACGATGATGATCATGGAGCCCCGAAGATGGAGATCAAAAGGAGCAATATGATATTGGCCATATCATGTCACTATTTGATTGCATGTGATGTTTATCATGTTTATACATCTTATTTGCTTAGAACGACGGTAGCTTAAATAAGATGACCCCTCACTAAAATTTCAAGAGAAGTGTTCTCCCTAACTGTGCACCGTTGCGAAAGTTCGTCGTTTCAAAGCACCACGTGATGATCGGGTGTGATAGATTCTTACGTTTGAATACAACGGGTGTTGACGAGCCTAGCATGTACAGACATGGCCTCGGAACACATGCGAAACACTTAGGTTAACTTGACGAGCCTAGCATGTACAGACATGGCCTCGGAACACGGAGGACCGAAAGGTCGAACATGAGTCGTATAGAAGATGCTATCAACATGAGATGTTCACCAATGATGACTAGTCTGTCTCACGTGATGATCGGACACGGCCTAGTTGATTTGGATCATGTATCACTTAGATGACTAGAGGGATGTCTATCTGAGTGGGAGTTCATAAGATGAACTTAATTATCCTGAACATAGTCAAAAGGTCTTCGCAAATTATGTCGTAGCTTGCGCTTCAGTTCTACTGTTTAGATATGTTCCTAGAGAAAAATTAGTTGAAAGTTGATAGTAGCAATTATGCAGACAGTAGAAGGCTTATGTCCTTAATGCACTGCTCAGTGTGCTGAACCTCGAACGTCGTCTGTGGATGTTGCGAACATCTGACATACACGTTTTGATGACTACATGATAGTTCAGTGCGTAATGCTAAATGGTTTAGAATTGAGGCACCAAAGACGTTTTTGGAACATCGCAGAACATATGAGATGTTCCAAGGACTGAAATTGGGATTTCAGGCTCGTGCCCACGTCAAGAGGTATAAGACCTTCGACGATTTTCTTAGCCTGCATAATAAGGGAGAAAAGCTCAATCTTGAGCCTGTGCTCAGATTGTCTAAGTACAACAATCGCTTGAATCGAGTGGGAGTTGATCTTCCAGATGAAATAGTGATGGTTCTCCAAAGTCACTGCCACCAAGCTACTAGAGCTTCATGATGAACTATAACATATCAGGGATAGATATGATCCTTGAGCTATTCGCGACACCGCGAAAGTAGAAATCAAAAGGGAGCATCAATCGTTGATGGTTAGTAAAACCACTAGTTTCAAGAAGGGCAAGGGCAAGAAAGGGATACTTCATGGAACAACAAATCAGTTGCTGTTCTAGTGAAGAAACCCAAAGTTGAACCCAAGCCCGAGACTAAGTGCTTCTGTAATAAGGGGAACAGTCACTGAAGCAGAACCACCCTAGATACTTGGTAGATGAGAAGGCTGGCAAGGTCGACAGAAGTATATTGGATATGCATTATAATGTGTACTTTACTAGTACTCCTAGTAGCACCAGGGTATTAGATACCGGTTCGGTTGCTAAGTGTTAGTAACTCGAAACAAAAGGCTACGGAATAAACAAAGACTAGCTAAAAGGTGAGATGACGATATGTGTTGGAAGTATTTCCAAGGTTGATCAAATATCGTACGCTCCCTCTACCATCGAGATTGGTATTAAAACCTAAATAATTGTTATTTGGTGTTTGCGTTGAGCATAGACATGATTGGATTATGTCTATCGCAATACGGTTATTCATTTAAGGAGAATGATGGTTACTCTGTTTATTTGAATAATACCATCCTGATTGTAGTGATACACATTTTCATGCCAAAGGTATAAGATAGTAATGATAGTACCACACAAATGTGGCACTGCAATTTGAGTCATATTGGTATAAAACGCATGAAGAAGCTCCATGTTGATGGATCTTTGGACTCACTCATTTTTGAAAGGATTGAGACATGTGAACCATGTTTGTTGGTAGATATGCATGAAGAAACTCTATACAGATGGATCGTTTGGACTCACTTGATTTTGAATCACTTGAGACATGCAAATCATACCACATGGGCAAGATGACTGAAAAGCCTCGTTTTCAGTAAGATGGAACAAGAAAGCAACTTGTTGGAAGTAATACATCTTGATGTGCGCAGTCCAATGAGTGCTGAGGCATGTAGTGGATATCGTTATGTTCTTACTTCACAGATGATTAGATTAGATACTGAGTATATTTACTTGATGAAACATAAGTCTGAATTATTGAAAGGTTCAAGTAATTTTAGAGTGAAGTTGAACATCGTCGTGACAAGAGGATAAAATGTCTACGATATGATCGTAGAGATGAATATCTGAATTACGAGTTTGGCACAAAATTAAGACATTGTGGAAATTGTTTCACAACTAATACAGCTTGGAACACCATAGTGTGATGGTGTGTCCGAACATCATAACTGCACCCTATTGGATATGATGCATACCATGATGTCTCTTATTGAATTACCATGATAGTTTATGGGTTAGGCATTAGAGACAACCACATTCACTTTAAATAGGGCACCATGTAATTCCGATGAGATGACACCGTATGAACTATGGTTTAGAGAAACCTAAGCTGTCATTTCTTAAAAGTTTGGGGCTGCAACGCTTATGTGAAAAAGTTTCAGGCTGATAAGCTCGAACCCAAAGCGGATAAATGCATCTTCATAGGACACCCAAAACAGTTGGGTATACCTCCTGTCTCAGATCTGAAAGCAATAGGGATTGTTTCTGAAATCGGGTTCTTTCTCGAGAAAAAGGTTTCTCTCGAAAGAATTGAGTGGGAGGATGGTGGAGACTTGATGAGGTTATTGAACCGTCACTTCAACTAGTGTGTAGCAGGGCACAGGGAGTTGTTCCTGTGGCACCTACACCAATTGAAGTGGAAGCTTATGATAGTGATCATGAAACTTCGGATCAAGTCACTACCAAACCTCGTAGGATGACAAGGATGCGTACTACTTCAGAGTGGTACGTAATCCTGTCTTGGAAGTCATGTTGCTAAACAAAAATGAACCTATGAGCTATGGAGAAGCGATGGTGGGCCCGGATTCCAAAAAAATGGCTCGAGGCCATAAAATCTGAGACATAATCCATGTATGAAAACAAAGTGTAGACTTTGGAAGAACTACTTGATAGTCGTAAGGCTGTTGGGTGCAGATGGATTTTAAAAGGAAGACAGACAATGATGGTAAATGTCACCATTGAGAAAGCTCGACTTGTCGTTAAGATGTTTCCCGACAAGTTCAAGGAGTTGACTATGATGAGACTTTCTCACACGTAGTGATGCTAAAAGTCTGTTGGAATTATGTTAGCAGTTACTGCATTATTTATGAAATCATGCAGATAGGATGTCAAAACATTGTTTCCTCGACGATTTTCTTGAGGAAAGGTTGTATGAGATACAACCAGAAGGTTTTGTCAATCCAGGAAAAATGCTAACAAGTATGCAAAGCTCCAGCAATCCTTCTAAGGACTGGAGTAAGCATCTCGGAGTTGGAATGTACGCTTTGATGAGATGATCAAAGATTTTGGGTTTATACAAAGTTTATGAGAAACTTGTATTTCCAAAGAAGTGAGTGGGAGCACTATAAAATTTCTGATGAGTATACGTTGTTGACATGTTGTTGATCGGAAATGATGTAGATATTCTGGAAAGCATATAGGGTTATTTAAAAAGTGTTTTTCAATGGAAAACCTGGATTAAGCCACTTGAACATTGAGCATCAAGATCTATAAGGATAGATCAAAACACTTAATGGTACTTTCAAATGAGCACATACCTTGACATGATCTTGAAGGTGTTCAAGATGGATCAGTCAAAGAAGGAGTTCTTGCCTGAGTTGTAAGGTATGAAGTTAAGACTTAAAGCTCGACCACGGCAGAATAGAGAGAAAGGACGAAGGTCGTCCCCTATGCTTAGACATAGGCTCCATATTATGCTATGCTGTGTACCGCACCTGATGTGTGCCTTGCCACATGTCTGGCAAGAGGGTACAAAGGTGATCAAGGAGTGGATCACCAGACAACGGTCAAAATTGTCCTTGGAGAAAATAAGGACATGTTTCTCGATTATGGAGGTGATAAAGAGTTCGACGTAAAGGGTTACATCGATGCAAGCCTTAACACCTATCCGAATGACTCTGAATAGCAAACCGGATACGTATATGGAGCAACCATTTGGAATAGCTCCAAGTGGAACATGGTAGCAGCATCTACGATATGACATAAAGTTTTGCGAAATACATAGGGACCTGAATGTTGCAGACCCGTTGACTACAACCTCTCTCACAAGCATAACATGATCAAACCCATAACTCATTGAGTGTTAATCACATAGTGATGTGAACTAGATTATTGACTCTAGTAAACTCTTTGGATGTTAGTCACATGGCGATGTGACCTGTGATCACATGGCAATGTGAACTAGATTATTGACTCTAGTGCAAGTGGGAGACTGTTGGAAATATGCCCTAGAGGCAATAATAAATTGATTATTATTATATTTCCTTGTTCATGATAATCGTTTATTATCCATGCTATGGCGATGTGACCTGTGATCACATGGCAATGTGAACTAGATTATTGACTCTAGTGCAAGTGGGAGACTGTTGGAAATATGCCCTAGAGGCAATAATAAATTGATTATTATTATATTTCCTTGTTCACGATAATCGTTTATTATCCATGCTAGAATTGTATTGATAGGAAACTCAGATACATGTGTGGATACATAGACAACACCATGTCCCTAGTAAGCCTCTAGTTGACTAGCTCGTTGATCAATAGATGGTTACAGTTTCCTGACCATGGACATTGGATGTCATTGATAACGGGATCACATCATTAGGAGAATGCTGTGGTGGACAAGACCCAATCCTAAGCCTAGCACAAAGATCGTGTAGTTCGTATACTAAAGCTTTTCTAATGTCAAGTATCATTTCCTTAGACCATGAGATTGTGCAACTCCCGGATACCGTAGGAATACTTTGGGTGTGCCAAACGTCACAACGTAACTGGGTGGCTATAAAGGTACACTAAAGGTATCTCCGAAAGTGTCTGTTGGGTTGGCACGAATCGAGACTGGGATTTGTCACTCTGTGTAAACGGAGAGGTATCTCTGGGCCCACTCGATAGGACATCATCATAATGTGCACAATGTGACCAAGGAGTTGATCACGGGATGATGTGTTACAGAACGAGTAAAGAGACTTGCCGGTAACGAGATTGAACAAGGTACCGGGATACCAACGATCGAATCTTGGGCAAGTATCGTACCACTAGACAAAGGGAATTGTATACGGGATTGATTGAATCCTCGACATTGTGGTTCATCCGATGAGATCATCGTGGAACATGTGGGAGCCAACATGGGTATCCAGATCCCGCTGTTGGTTATTGGCCAGAGAGTTATCTCGTCCATGTCTGCATGACTCCCGAACCCGTAGGGTCTACACACTTAACGTTCGATGACGCTAGGGTTATAGGGAATAGATATACGTGGTTACCGAATATTGTTCGGAGTGCCGGATGAGATCCCGGATGTCACGAGGAGTTCCAGAATGGTCCGAAGGTAAAGATTAATGTATAGGAAGTATGGTTTTGGCCACCGGAAGTGTTCCGGGCATCACCGGTAGTGTACCGGGACCACCGGAGGGGTCCGGGGGTCCACCAGGTGGGGCCACCAGCCCCGGAGGCCTACATGGGCCAATAGTGGGAAGGGACCAGCCCCTAAGTGGGATGGGGTGCCTCCCCACCAAGGCCCATGCGCCTAAGGGGAAGAGGGGGCAAACCCTAAGGGCAGATGGGCCTTAAGGCCCATGCCTGGTGCGCCTCCCTCTCCCCCTCCACTTGGCCGCCACCCTAGATGGGATTGGGGCTGGCCGCCGCCCCTAGGGTGGAACCCTAGGTGGGGCGCACCCCTCCCTCTCCCCTATATATACTTGAGGACTTGGGGCTGCCAACAGATGATTTCCTCTCCTTCTTGGCGCAGCCCTACCCCTGTCCCTCCTCGTCTCTTGCGGTGCTTGGCGAAGCCCTACTGGAGTACCACGCTCCTCCACCACCACCACGCCGTTGTGCTGCTGTTGGATGGAGTCTTCCCCAACCTCTCCTTCTTCGCTTGCTGGATCAAGGCGTAGGAGACGTCACCGGGCTGTACGTGTGTTGAACACGGAGGTGTCGTCCGTTCGGCACTAGGATCATCAGTGATTTGGATCACGACGAGTACGACTCCATCAACCCCGTTCACTTGAACGCTTCCGCGTAGCGATCTACAAGGGTATGTAGATGCACTCTCCTTCCCTCATTGGTAGACTTCTCCATAGATGGATCTTGGTGATGCGTAGAAAATTTTGAATTTCTGCTACGTTCCCCAACATTGTCTTCATCTTGTGTTATCATGTGCTTACGCTTCCTGTACTCTGTGTCTGTCTTCATTTCATCATGATGACTATGCTTGTATTCAGTTATGTTTACCTTTGAGTACTTATTCCGCTGCTAGTAGTTCTTCGCTAAGGAATTTCCACACCGATAAATTCCTCAGTGAAGAATTTCATAAAAATCGCATATTCACCCCCCTCTAGTCGATATAACGCACTTTCAAAAGGCAGGAGCTTATCAGTCCAACCCGGCGCGCGCCGCTCAGTCGCTGACGTCTATTAAGCTTCGGCTAATGTATATGATGCAGAACGCCCATACTATGCCCACATGATGGTTAGTGCTATCAGGCCAGAGGCCCTCGGATCAAATATCCAAATCGTAGTGGATTAGGAACGCGCGGTAATGAGCAGAGACTCACGATCGATGTGACCCCATCGCCCCGTCTCGAGTACTTGCGACAACAGCTAAGAATGTCCGGCCACGCCTCGTAAGTATCTCACGGGCACCTTCCAGATCAACCCGACTCCACATCACTCGCTATTAAGCTTGCGCGGGTACCCCTCAGGGCCTACCCGTCTTTAGTAACATGGTTCAGTTGTAAAGTCATAGTAACCATAGTAACTGTGTGTCTAACACCAAGGGGAAAACCCGAGGAATCACCCCCGGTGAATTCCACTCGATGTTATCATCAAGGTGAACGTAAGAGGATCCACCCTCAAGGTTCACACTTGAGGGGTTGCACGACAGAGCCGTAACGGAAGTGGTTAAGGAGGAAGTCACCCTCGATGACCACGACCGGATAGCTAGACTACAGAGATCTCATCAGGAGTGATGTATGAGGTTCCACCCTCGGCACTCGATGGTAACTCTGCAGAGTCGAGCAACAAAAGGGGAAAGTGATGTGCGGTGTCGGGGCCTGGATGTCGATCACGTTGATCGAGTCATTGAACATAAAGCGGGGCAAATGGGACAAGGTAGGGTCACTGATGGATCTCTAACCAACCTATACTAAGCAGTTTAGGATAAGCAAGTAAGGTATGAAAGCAGGTAACAAAAACAGGCTATGCATCAGAGTAGGATCATACATAAAGCAGTAGCAGTTCTAATGCAAGCATGAGAGGGAAAGAAATGGGCGATACCGGAATGCTCAAGGAGGGTTTGCTTGCCTGGTTGCTCTGGCAAGAAGGGTTCGACGTCGGTGTAGTCGATCACAGGGGGTACCGACATCGGTCTTGGGGTCTACCGGAAAGAAGTAATGGAGGGGAACACAATAAATAACAGAGCAATCAAAGCATCACAAAGCATAACATGGCAGTACGCGGTGCTAGAGGTGACCTAACGCAGGGATAAGTGATACCGGCGAAGGGGGAAAACATACGGGAAAGTATTCCCGGTGTTCCACGTTTTCAGATAAACAGACCGGAGAGGGAAAGTTGCATGTTCGCTATGATAGGTACGTGTGGCTGACAAACGGGCAGCATATTCGGATTCGTCTCGTCTTTCTGAGCAACTTTCATGTATAAAACTTTTTCATCCGAGCTACGGATCATTTTCTGTGATTTATCAAAGATTTAAACAATTTCTGAATTTATTATTAAAGCTAAAACGGAGTTATTGCACTAGCATGACACCACCATGACGTCAGCGGTCAACACAGACCGTTGACTGGTCAAACAGGGCAGTGGGGCCCGTCTGTCATTAACCTAACTAATTAACACATTTAAAATAACTAAACTAGTTCATTAGGCTAATTAAGCAAGGTTAATTAATATAATTAATTACCTAATTAATTAATTAATTATTTAAATGTTTTTATATTTACTTTTTTAATATCTTTTTTACAAAACAGGGGTTGTGGGCCCCTGTGGTCAGTGGCCCATGAGGCTAAACGGGCGTAGCGGTCACGGGCGTGTGCCCGAGGAGGCGGACCCGAGCGGGTCAAATGGCGAGTGAGGTCGCGGCAAGGGATGGCGCCGGCGAGGCTAGCCGCAGCCGCGATGAGGGGCACGGGCGCCGGAGTGCGCTGGTGAGCAGCGGCAGCCGCGGGGCGACAGCGACGCGGCGCTAGGCAGGCGAGGCCAAGGCGACGGAGCGGGGGTGGCCGTCGCAGCGGGAAGCAGCGTCGGGGCCGTGGGCTTCGGACGGAGTGGCGTCGCGGGGCAGCGGCTGGCCGCCGAGGAGGCGGCGGGGGCCGGCGTAGTGGCGAGTGGTTGGCGCGGGTGGCTATGGTGCCACCAGCAGCACGCAGCTGCAGGGCAAACAAGGAGGCGCACCGACGTGGGCGGACGCGGTGGCGCAGCCGCAGGAGGAAGGGAGGGCGGCCGGCGGTGACTAATAGCAGCAGTAGGCGAAGCAAGTGGGGGCACGAGAGGCGAGGAGCACGAGGCCGTGCTCATGGACGAGCCTGGACGGCTATGGCTGCGGTGACGAACGCGGTGCGCGGGGAGGAGGGCGCGGGCAGGTGCGGTCGCCCGCAATAGGGCGCCTGGGGGGTGCGTGTGCGCATGCGCGCGGTGGCCGGGCACGG
>NC_057803.1:478057981-478069341 GCF_018294505.1 Triticum aestivum
GGCGGGGCGCCGGAGGCGGTGATGGTGGCGTCGGGCGGCAGCGACGGAGTTCTCCTCCCTCGATCCTGATCCAGTCGGGGGAGAGGGGGAAGATATTTTTGCGGGGGAAGTGGGGGTCTGTCGGTGGGGGTCCGGTGGAGTGGGGATGGAGTTAAGGAGAGGAGATGGGCCGGCCGGGTGGGTGGCCCAAAGGCCTGCTGGGCCGAAGCCCAGTGGGAGGGGTGTTTCCTTTTTTTATTTTTGTTATTTTTCTGTTTTTATTTATTTTAGTTAACAAAACAGCTTTACAAAAAAAATATAACCCCTACTCCTAAATTAGCATAATAACATAGGCCACCTACTCCAAAAAGTTTGGTGATTATATAAACTAGATTAACATTTGTTTAGTATTTAAAAGCATTTAAATAATTGTTTTGCTGCTGTTTTACATACTATAGTGCAACTAAAATACTTTACAAAAGTGTGGCTTCTTCACCAATATTTAATATGGAAAATTTGTCCCACTCCGAACATTTTAGTTTTAATATTTGAAAACTTTTATTGTTTGCTAGATTTTGAATTTTTAAACTGAACCGGTTTCGAACTAACGCGAGATTAGCAACAGTAATCGAGGTGGCGTGGCATCATTAGCAGAGGTTCACTGTAGCCTAATTATCCGGGCGTCACTGCAATCAATATAAGTGATATGATATGGCCATCATCATCTTGTGCCTTTGATCTCCTTCTCCAAAGCACCGTCATGATCGCCATCGTCACCGGCTTGACACCTTGATCTCCATCGAAGCATCGATGTCGTCTCGCCAACTATGCTTCTACGACTATCGCTACCACTTAGTGAGAAAGTAAAACAATTACATGGCGATTGCATTTCATACAATAAAGCGACAACCATATGGCTCCTGCCAGTTGTCGATAACTGTGTTACAAAATATGATCATCTCATACAATAAAATTTAGCATCATGTCTTGACCATATCACATCACAACATGCCCTGCAAAAACAAGTTAGACTTCCTCTACTTTGTTCTTGCAAGTTCTACGTGGCTGCTACGGACTGAGCAAGAACCGTTCTTACCTACGCATCAAAAACCACAATGCGGTATAGTGATTGCTTTTTGATCTGCAGAAAGAACCATGTTCATTGAATCCGATTCAACTAAAGCTAGAGAAATAGACACCAACTAGCCACCTGTGTGCGAAGCACGTAGGTAGAACCAGTCTCGCGTAAGCGTATGCGTAATGTCGGTCTGGGCCGCTTCATCCAACAATGCCGCTGAATCAAGAATCAACTAGTGACGGCAAGCAATATGTATATACCCACGCCCACAACTCCTTTGTGTTCTACTCGTGCATATAACATCTACGCATAAACCTGGCTCGAATGCCACCTTTGGCGAACGTAGTAATTTCAAAAAAAATCCTACGCACACGTAAGATCATGGTGATGCATAGCAACGAGAGGGGAGAGTATCGTCTATGTACCCTTGTAGACCATAAGCGGAAGCGTTATGACAACGCGGTTGATGTAGTCGTACATCTTCACGATCGCCGATCTCGTACAGAAGATACGGCACCTCTGTGATCTGCAAACGTTCGGCTCGGTGGCGTCCTGCGAACTCACGATCCAGTAGAGCTTCGAGGGAGAGCTTCGTCAGCACGATGGCGCGATGACGGTGATGATGTTGCTACCGGAATAGGGCTTCACCTAAGCAACGCTACGATATTACCGAGGTGGATTATGGTGGAGGGGAGCACCGCACACGGCTAAAAGATCAATGATCAACTTGTGTGTCTATGGGGTGCCCCCTTAACCTGTATATAAAGGAGTGGAAGACGGGGAGGGGCCGGCCTCTCTAGGCGCCCCCCAAGGAGTCCTACTCCCACCGGGAGTAGGATTCCCCCCTTCTCTTTGTTGGTTCTAGGAGAGAAGGAAGGAGAGGGAAGAAGGAAGGAAAGGAGGGCCGGCCCCCTTCCCAATTCGGATTGGGCTTGGGGGGCGCCCCCTCCTTTGCTTCTTTCCCTTCTCTTCTACTAAGGCCCAATAAGGCCCATATACCTCCCGGGGGGTTCCGGTAACCTCCCGGTACTCCGGTATACTCCTGATTTCACCCGGAACCATTCCGATGTCCACACATAGGCTTCCAATATATCGATATTTATGTCTCGACCATTTTGAGACTCCTCGTCATGTCCGTGATCAAATCCGGGACTCTGAACTACCTTCGATACGTCAAAACACATAAACTCGCATTACCGATCGTCACCGAACGTTAAGCGTGCGGACCCTATGGGTTCAAGAACAATGTAGACATGACCAAGACATGTCTCCGGTCAATAACCAATAGCGGAACCTGGATTCTCATATTGGTTCCTACATATTCTACGAAGATCTTTATCGGTCAAACCGCATAATGATATACGTTGTTCCCTTTGTCATCGGTATGTTACTTGCCCGAGATTTGATCGTCGGTATTTCAATACCTAGTTCAATCTCGTTACGGGCAAGTCTCTTTACTCGTTCCGTAATGCCACATCCCGTAACTAACTCATTAGCCACATTGCTTGCAAGGCTTATAGTGATGTACATTACCGAGAGGGCCCAAAGGTACCTCTCCGACAATCGGAGTGACAAATCCTAATCTTGATCCATGCCAACTCAACAAACACCATCAGAGACACCTGTAGAGCACCTTTATAATTGATAACCCACAAGTATAGGGGGTCAATTGTAGCCTCTTTCGATAAGTAAGAGTGTCGAAACCAACGAGGAGTTAAAGGTAGAACAAATATTCCCTCAAGTTCTATCGACCACCGATACAACTCTACGCATGCTTAACGTTCGCCTTACCTAGAACAAGTATGAAACTAGAAGTACTTTGTAGTTGTGATAGGATAGGTTTGCAAGATAATAAAGAGCACGTAAATAAAAAGTAGGGGCTGTTTAGATTAAGACACGACTAATTTAGTTTTAGTAGAGAGCTTGTTGTCACACAAGAAAGTTATTTGTCCCTAGGCAATCGATAACTAGACCGATAATCATTATTGCAATTTTATTTGAGGGAGAGGCATAAGCTAACACACTTTCACTTCTTGGATCATATGCACTTATGATTGGAACTTTAGAAAGCATCCACAACTACTAAAGATCATTAAGGTAAAACCCAACCATAGTATTAAAGTATCAAGTCCTCTTTATTCCCATACGCAGACAACCTACTTACTCGGGTCAGTGCTTCTGTCACTCACGCCACCCACCATAAGCAAATCATGAACATATTGCAAACCCTACAGCGGGGATCTACTCAAACATCATAGGATAGCCATACATCATTGGGCAATAATATATAGCATTGAGCACCATGTTTAAGTAGAGATTACAGTGGGTAAAATAGGGGTTACACCGCTGCATAGAGGGGGAAAGAGTTGGTGATGATGGCGGTGAAGTTGTTGGTGTAGATTGCGGTGATGATGATGGCCCCGACGGCGTTCCGGCGCCACCAGAAGAGAGGGGGAGAGAGCCCCCCTTCTTCTTCTTCTTCTTCTTCCTCTTCTTCTTCCTTGACCTTCTCCCTTGATGGGAGAAGGGTTTCCCCTCTGGTCCATGGCCTCCATGGCGGCAGAGGGGCGAGAGCCCCTCCAAGATTGGATCTCTCTCTCTCTCTCTCTCTTTCTGCGTTGCCAGATCTGGCCTTTCACTGTTTCTTATATTCCCGGAGATCCGTGACTCCGACTGGATTGAAATTTAAACACGATTTTTATTCGGATATTAGCTTTCTTGCGGCGAAATAAGGGCACCAACCACCTTACGGGGCATCCACTAGGGACAGGGGTGCGCCCCCCTGCCTCGTTGCCCCCTCGGGCATCGTCTCGCGTTGATTCCACTTCCCAAAATTCACATATATTCCAAAAAAATTTCCGTCAGTTTTTATCCCGTTTGGACTCCGTTTGATATGGATTTTCTGCGAACCAAAAAACATGCAACAAACAGGAACTGGCACTGGGCACTGGATCAATATGTTAGTCCCAAAAAATAGTATAAAAAGTTGCCAAAAGTATATGAAAGTTGTAGAATATTGGCATGGAACAATCAAAAATTATAGATACGACGGAGACGTATCAGCATCCCCAAGCTTAATTCCTGCTCGTCCTCAAGTAGGTAAATGATAAACAAGATAATTTTTGATGTGGAATGATACCTAGCATAATCTTGATCATGTAATCTAATTATGGCATGAATATTAAGACAAGAGTGATTCAAAGCAATAGTCTATCATTTGACATTAAGACAATAATTCTTCAAGCATACTAATAAAGCAATCATGTCTTTTCAAATTAACATGGCCAAAGAAAGTTATCCCTACAAAATCATACTGTCTGACTATGCTCCATCTTCACCACTCAAAATATTCAAATCATGGATAAACCCGATGACAAGCCAAGCAATTGTTTCATACTTTTGATGTTCTCAAACCTTTTCAACTTTCACGCAATACATGAGCGTGAGCCATGGATATAGCACTATAGGTAGAATAGAATATGATGATGGAGGTTGTGTGCAGAAGAAAAAAAGGAGAAAGTCTCACATCGACGCGGCTAATCAACGGGCTATGGATATGCCCATCTATTGATGTCAATGTGAGGAGTAGGGATTGCCATGCAACGGATGCACTACGAGCTGTAAGTGTATGAAAGCTCAAACTGGAAACTAAGTGGGTGTGCATCCAACTTGCTTGCTCATGAAGACCTCGGGCATTTGAGGAAGCCCATCATCGGAATATACAAGCCAAGTTCTATAATAAAAATTCCCACTAGTATATGAAAGTGATAACTCAAGAGACTCTCTATATGAAGAACATGGTGCTACTCTGAAGCACAAGTGTGGTAAAAGGATAGTAACATTGCCCCTTCTCTCTTTTCTCTCATTTTTTATTATTTTTATTATTTTTCTCTTTTTTTGTTTTTTGTGGGCTTCTTTAGCCTCTTTTATTTTTTTGTGGGCTTCTTTGGCCTCTTTTATTTTTTTGTAAAGTTCGGAGACTCATCCCAACTTGTGAGGGAATCATAGCTTCCATCATCCTTTCCTCACATGGGACAATGCTCTAATAATGATGATCATCACACTTTTATTTACTTACAACTCAATATTACAACTCGATGTCTAAAACAAAATATGACTCTATATGAATGCCTCCGGCGGTGTACCGAGATGTGCAATGATCTAGCGTAGCAATGACATCAAAAAAACGGAGAAGCCATGAAAACATCATGCTTAGCTATCTTACGATCATGCAAAGCAATATGACAATGATGCTCAAGTCATATGATGATGATGGAAGTTGCATGGCAATATATCTCGGAATGGCTATGGAAATGCCATAATAGGTAGGTATGGTGGCTGTTTTGAGGAAGATATAAGGAGGCTTATGTGTGATAGAGCATATCGTATCACGGGGTTTGGATGCACCGGCGAAGTTTGCACCAACTCTCGAGGTGAGAAAGGGCAATGCGCGGTACCGAAGAGGCTAGCAATGATGGAAGGGTGAGTGTGCGTATAAACCATGGACTCAACCTTAGTCATGAAGAACTCACATACTTATTGCAAAAATCTATTAGTCATCGAAACAAAGTACTACGCGCATGCTCCTAGGGGGATATATTGGTAGGAAAAGACCATCGCTCGTCCTCGACTGCCACTCATAAGGAAGATAATCAATAAATAAATCATGCTCCGACTTCATCACATAACGGTTCACCATAAGTGCATACTACGGGAATCACAAACTTCAAGACAAGTATTTCTACAATCCACAACTACCCACTAGCATGACTCTAATATCACCATCTTTATATCGCAAAACTATTGCAAGGAATCAAACATATCATATTCGGTGATCTATACATTTTATGTAGGATTTAATGACTAACCATGTGAATGACCAATTCCTGTCATCTCTCTAAATAGATATAAGTGAAGAAAGAGAGTTTAATTCTTTCTACAAAAGATATGCCCACGCTCTAACAAATATAAGAGAAGCAAAATAGCATTCTACAAATGGCGGTTTTCTATGTGTAGGGAAACAGGCAATCCAAACTTCACATGATATAAGTGAAGCACATGAAGCATTCTATAAAGCCATACTCAAAAGATATAAGTGAAGTGCAATGAGCATTCTATAAATCAACCAAGGAATATCTCATACCAGCATGGTGCATAAAATAAAAGTGAAAACTAAATGCAAAAGACGCTCCAAGATTTACGCATATCATGTGACGAATAAAAATATAGCTCCAAGTGAAATTACCGATGATTATTAGAAGAAAGAGGGGATGCCTTCTGGGGCATCCCCAAGCTTGGTTGCTTGGGAGTCCTTGAATATTTCCTTGGGGTTCCTCGGGCATCCCCCAGCTTAGGCTTTTTCCACTCCTTATTCCTTCATCCATCGTGATCTATCCCAAAACTTGAAAACTTCAATCACACAAAACCTAACAGAAAGTTCGGTAAGATCCGTTAGTATAATAAAGCAAATCACTACTCTAAGTACTGTTGAAAACCAATTCATATTTTGTTTTTTCATTGTAGATACTGTAATATAACTTTTCCATGGCTTAATCCACTGATAGAAATCGATAGTTTCATCAAAACAAGCAAACTATGCATCAAAAACAGAATATGTCTTAAACAGGACAGTCTGTAGTAATCTGAACATTCACCATACTTCTGGTACTCCAAAAATTCTTAAACAATTAGAAAAATAAAAAATTTGTATAGAAAGACAGTGCAAAAAGTTTCAGAACCGTTTGACGTTCCAGTAAAAAATGTAAAATCGCGCACTACAACCAAAGTTTATGTTCTGCACCGCACAAACCAACAAGCAATATAAACATCCAGGCAAATCTTGGCATATTATTTTTATAACACAATGGAATTGTACAAGGGGATAATTACTTTTGTTGAAAAGTTTCTGTAATCAAGATTCACAAAGTTTCCGTGAGCATGAACAAAGTTCAAGGAGCTCCCCCAGTTCAACAATGCTTGTCTCTCTCACTTTAACTTTCCTTTTTGAAAAGTTTTGGGTTCCCCTATTTATTTATTTTGTTTTTAAACTATATAAAAGCACTCGACAGAAATAAATAACTCTCTAAAACTTCTGGGTTGTCTACCTGGCAGCACTTTCTTTAAAGCCATCAAGCTAGGCATATAGTTCTCAAGTAATGGATCCACCCGGATCCCAAGGTATATCAAAGCCAATTTGAATAAACAATGATTTGTAATTTAGTAGTGAGCACAAAGCAACATATATCATGTAATGACGAAGCCTAACTCTCTTCCTATGCATCGGCATGTCATAAAAGAACAATTCATGCACACATAGTAAAGGCCAATGCATAGTATAAACAGTTTCTTGCAATTTGATCATATTGGAAACATGGAGAGGCGGAGATGTAGTTCCTCTCTCATAATAATTTCAAGTAGGAGCAGCAAGCACATGCATATTATATATATCTAAGTCATCATGTGTAGTAGTGAAACACAACCCATCAATATAATCGTTAATAAGGGCAAACTTCTCCGATATAGTGTAGTCGGGAGAATTCAAAAAGATAATCGGACTATCATGCGTGGGTGCAATAGCAGCAATTTCATGTTTAACATAAGGAACTATAGCAAGTTCATCTCCATAAGCATAATTCATATTGGCATCTTGGCAACAAGCATAGCAAGCATCATCAAAAAGGGATATTTCAAAAGAATCAACAAGATCATAGCAATTATCATGGCATTCATCCTTCGGTAAGAACGAAGGGACATTAAATAATGTATGAGTTGAAGAGTTACTCTGATTAGAAGGTGGGCACGGGTAGCTTATCCTCTCTTCCTCCTTTTGTTCTTCGCTCTCCTCATCATCTTTTTCATCCAATGAGCCCACGGTTTCATCAATTCCTTCTTACATAGACTCCTGCAAAATATTAGTCTCTTCTTGGACAGCGGAGTTGTCCTCAATATATGGTTCAACATAGGCATTAGAAGCATAATTATCATAACAATATTTAAGTATGGCAAAATTTTCAGATTTGTAAAGAGTAGCATCATATGTTTCAATCAAAGAAGCAATTTCATAAGCACCCTTAAAAGCAACAAATTCTTCAGTTTGTTGAACTTCATAGTAATTATAAACACCCTTAGCATACGAAGATACGATTCCATTATCACTGAACTCACATTGGTAGGGAAGGTGTTTCTTAGGGTTTTTCAGAACAACAAGTAACGTCATATATTTCACATAAATTACAAGCATAGCATTGCAAACGATGAATTTGATCTAGTAAAGGTTTCCCTTTTTCAGATATGCGGTGTCGCACATAACAAGCATGCTGATCTAAATATTTGCCCTCAACTAAGCTAGTTGGGGTTTCAGCACGAGCACATAGGGATCGAAGATGATCTAAGTAAAAAGCTTCAGGAGTGTGATAGATTTTGAGTGGTTCTTCAACCATTGGTGTAGTAGGTACAACTAATTTTTTTGGTATTTTGCATTTCCTACCCATAACTAAAGATAGAAAACAAGAGCACGAAATAAAAACTACTTAGTGATAAAGCAAACAAGCACACATGAGAATATTCACCCCACGCTATAACTCCCCGGCAACGGCGCGAGAAAAAGGTCTTGATAACCCACAAGTATAGGGGATCAATTGTAGCCTCTTTCGATAAGTAAGAGTGTCGAACCCAACGAGGAGCTAAAGGTAGAACAAATATTCCCTCAAGTTCTATCGACCACCGATACAACTCTATGCACGCTTAACGTTCGCCTTACCTAGAACAAGTATGAAACTAGAGGTACTTTGTAGGTGTGATAGGATAGGTTTGCAATATAATAAAGAGCATGTAAATAAAAAGTAGGGGCTATTTAGATGAAGACACAACTAAGTTATTTTTAGTAGAGAGCTTGTTCTCACACAAGAAAGGTATTTGTCCCTAGGCAATCGATAACTAGACCAGTAACCATTATTGCAATTTTATTTGAGGAAGAGGCATAACTAACACACTTTCTCTTCTTGGATCATATGCACTTATGATTGGAACTCTAGCAAGCATCCGCAACTACTAAAGATCATTAAGGTAAAACCTAACCATAGCATTAAAGTATCAAGTCCTCTTTATTCCCATACACAAACAACCTACTTACTCGGGTCAGTGCTTCTGTCACTCACGCCACCCACCATAAGCAAATCATAAACATATTGCAAACCCTACAGCGGGGATCCCTCATGCTTGCGCGACATGGAGAGCACCATAGGACAACACCAATAATAAAACATGCAACTCAAACCAATCATGATCATCAATGAACCCATAGGACAAAACGGATCTACTCAAACATCATAGGATAGCCATACATCATTGGGAAATAATATATAGCGTTGAGCACCATGTTTAAGTAGAGATTACAGCGGGTAAAATAGGGGTTACACCGCTTCATAGAGGGGGAAAGAATTGGTGATGATGGCGGTGAAGTTGTTGGTGTAGATTGCGGTGATGATGATGGCCCCGACGGCGTTTCGGCGCCACCGGAAGAGAGGGGGAGAGAGCCCCCCTTCTTCTTCTTCTTCTTCTTCCTCTTCTTCTTCCTTGACCTTCTCCCTAGATGGGAGAATGGTTTCCCCTCTGGTCCATGGCCTCCATGGCGGTGGAGGGGCGAGAGCCTCTCCGAGATTGGATCTGTCTCTCTATCTCTCTCTGTTTCTGCATTGCGAGATCTGGCCTTTCACCGTTTCTTATATTCCCGGAGATTCGTAACTCCGATTGGATTGAAATTTGAACACGATTTTTATCCAGATACTAGCTTTCTTGCGGCGAAAGAAGGGCACCAACCGCCTTACAGGGTGTCCACGAGGGTCAGGGGCGCTCCCCCCTGCCTCATGGCCCCCTCGGGCATTGTCTTGTGTTGATTCCACTTCCCAAAATTCACATATATTCCAAAAAAAATCTCCGTCAGTTTTTATCCCGTTTGGACTCTGTTTGATATGGGTTTTCTGCGAAACAAAAAACATGAAACAACCAGGAACTGGCACCGGGCACTGGATCAATATGTTAGTCCCAAAAAATAGTATAAAAAGTTGCGAAAAGTATATGAAAGTTGTAGAATATTGGCATGGAACAATCAAAAATTATAGATACGACAGAGATGTATCAATAATCACCCAGTTACGTTGTGACATTTGGTAGCACACAAAGTGTTCCTCTGGTATTCGGGAGTTGCATGATCTCATAGTCATAGGAACATGTATAGTTATGGAGAAAGAAATAGCAACAAACTAAACGATCATCGTGAAGGAAATATGCCCTAGAGGCAATAATAAAGTTATTATTTATTTCCTAATATCATGATAAATGTTTATGATTCATGCTAGAAATGTATTAACCGGAAACATGATACATGTGTGATTACATAGACAAATAGATTATCACTAGTATGCCTCTACTTGACTAGCTCGTTGATCAAAGATGGTTATGCTTCCTAACCATAGACATGAGTTGTCATTTGATAAACAGGATCACATCATTAGGAGAATGATGTGATTGACTTGACCCATTTCGCCAGCTTAGCACTTGATCGTTTTAGTTTACTGCTATTGCTTTCTTCATGACTTATACATGTTCCTATGACTATGAGATTATGTTACTCCCGATTATCGGAGGAACACTTTGTGTGCTACCAAACGTCACAACGTAACTGGGTGATTATAAAGGTGCTCTACAGGTGTCTCTGATGGTACTTGTTGAGTTGACATAGATCAAGATTAGGATTTGTCACTCCGACTGTCGGAGAGGTATCTCTGGGCCCACTCGGTAATGCACATCACTATAAGCCTTGCAAGCATTGTAACTAATGAGTTAGTTGTCGTATGATGCATTACAGAACGAGTAAAGAGACTTGCTGGTAATGAGATTGAACTAGGTACTGAGATACCGACGATCGAATCTCGGGCAAGTAACATACCGATGACAAAGGGAACAACCTATGCTGTTATGCGGTTTGACCGATAAAGATCTTCGTAGAGTATGTGGGAGCCAATATGAACATCCAGGTTCCGCTATTGGTTATTGACCGGAGACATGTCTCGGTCATGTCTACATAGTTCTCGAACCTGTAGGGTCCGCATGCTTAAAGTTTGGTGACGATCGGTATTATGAGTTTTTGTGTTTTGATGTACTGAAGGTAGTTTGGACTCCCGGATATGATCACAGACATGACGAGAAGTCTCAAAATGGTCGAGATGTAAAGATCGATATATTTAACGACTATATTCGGACACCGGAAGTGTTCCGGTTGATTTCGGAGAAAACCGGGGTGCGG
>NC_057803.1:478069678-478074313 GCF_018294505.1 Triticum aestivum
GAGAGAGGGCTGGCCTACGAAGGCCGCACGCCCCTCTGGTCCGAATTGGACTAGGAGAGGGGGGTGGCGCCCCCCTTTCCTTCTCCCTCCCCCTTCCTTTCCCCCTCCTAGTAGGAGTAGGAAAGAGGGGAGTCCTACTCCTGCTAGGAGGAGAACTCCTCCTCCTGGCGCACCATAGAGGGCCGGCCGGCCTCCCCCTTGCTCCTTTATATACGGGGGGCAGGGGGGCACCTCTAGACACACAAGTTGATCATTGTTCCCTTAGCCGTGTGCGGTGCCCCCTCCACCATAATCCACCTCGATCATATCGTAGTGATGCTTAGGCGAAGCCCTGCGTCGGTAGCAACATCATCACCGTCAACATGCCGTCATGCTGACAGAACTCTCCCGTGAAGCTCTGCTGGATCAGAGTTTGTGGGACGTCATCGAGCTGAACGTGTGCTGAACTCGGAGGTGCCATGTGTTCGGTACATCGATCGGTCGGATCGTGAAGACGTTCGACTACATCAACCGCATTCTCATAACGCTTCCTCTTATGTTCTACGAGGGTACGTGGATGATACTCTTCCCTCTTGTCGCTATGCATCACCATGATCTTGCATGTGCGTAGGATTTTTTTTTAAATTACTACGTTCCCCAACAGTGGCATCCGAGCCTGGTTTATGCGTAGATGTTATATGCACGAGTAGAACACAAGTGAGTTGTGGGCGATACAAGTCATACTGCTTACCTGCATGGCATACTTTGGTTCGGCGGTATTGTTGGATGAAGCGGCCCGGACCGACATTACGCATACGCTTACGCGAGACTAGTTCTACCGACGTGCTTTGCACACAGGTGGCTGGCGGGTGTCAGTTTCTCCAACTTTAGTTGAACCGAGTGTGGCTACGCCCGATCCATGAGAAGGTTAAAACAACACTAACTTGACAAACTATCGTTGTGGTTTTGATGCGTAGGTAAGAATGGTTCTTGCTCAGCCCATAGCAGCTTCATAAAACTTGCAACAACAAAGTAGAGGATGTCTAACTTGTTTTTGCAGGGCATGTTGTGATGTGATATGGTCAAGACATGATGCTATATTTTGTTGTATGAGATGATCATGTTTTGTAACCGAGTTATCGCCAACTGGCAGGAGCCATATGGTTGTCGCTTTATTGTATGCAATGCAATCGCCCTGTAATTGCTTTACTTTATGACTAAGCGGTAGCGATAGTCGTAGAAGCAATAGTTGGCGAGATGACAACGATGCTACGATGGAGATCAAGGTGTCGCGTTGGTGACAATGGTGATCATGACGGTGCTTCGGAGATGGAGATCACAAGCACAAGATGATGATGGCCATATCATATCACTTATATTGATTGCATGTGATGTTTATCTTTTATGCATCTTATTTTGCTTAGATCGACGGTAGCATTATAAGATGATCTCTCACTAAATTTCAAGGTACAAGTGTTCTCCCTGAGTATGCACCGTTGCGAAAGTTCGTCGTGCCGAGACACCACGTGATGATCGGGTGTGATGAGCTCGACGTTCACATACAAATGGTGCAAGCCAGTTTTCCACATGCAGAATACTCGGGTTAAACTTGACAAGCCTAGCATATGTAGATATGGCCTCGGAACACTAGAGACCGAAAGGTCGAGCGTGAATCATATAGAAGATATGATCAACATATTGATGTTCACCATTGAAAACTACTCCATCTCACGTGATGATCGGACATGGTTTAGTTGATATGGATCACGTGATCACTTAGATGATTAGAGGGATGTCTATCTAAGTGGGAGTTCTTTAATAGTTTGATTTACTGAACCTTAATTTATCATGAAGTTAGTACCTGATAGTATTTTGCATGTCTATGTTGTTGTAGATAGATGGCCCGTGCTGTTGTTTCGTTGAATTTTAATGCGTTCCTTGAGAAAGCAAAGTTGAAAGATGATGGTAGCAATTACACGGACTGGTTCCGTAACTTGAGGATTATCCTCATTGCTGCACAGAAGAATTACGTCCTGGAAGCACCGCTAAGTGCCAAACCTGCTGCAGGAGCAACACCAGATGTTATGAACGTCTGGCAGAGCAAAGCTGATGACTACTCGATAGTTCAGTGTGCCATGCTTTACGGCTTAGAACCGGGACTTCAATGACGTTTTGAACGTCATGGAGCATATGAGATGTTCCAGGAGTTGAAGTTAATATTTCAAGAAAATGCCCGGATTGAGAGATATGAAGTCTCCAATAAGTTCTACAGCTGCAAGACGGAGGAGAATAGTTCTGTCAGTGAACATATACTCAGAGTGTCTGGGTACCATAACCACTTGACTCAACTGGGAGTTAACCTTCCTGTTGATAGTGTCATTGACAGAGTTCTTCAATCACTACCACCAAGCTACAAGAGCTTCATGATGAACTATAACATGCAAGGGATGAATAAAAGAATTCCCGAGCTCTTCGCAATGCTAAAGGCTGTGGAGGTAGAAATCAAGAAGGAGCATTAAGTGTTGATGGTTAACAAGACCACCAGTTTCAAGAAAAAGGGTAAAGGGAAGAAGAAAGGGAACTTCAAGAAGAACGGCAAACAAGTTGCTGCGCAAGAGAAGAAACCCAAGTCCGGACCTAAGCCTGAGACTGAGTTCTTCTACTGCAAACAAACTGGTCACTGGAAGCGGAACTGCCCCAAGTATTTGGCGGAAAAGAAGGATGGCAAGGTGAACAAAGGTATATGTGATATACATGTTATTGATGTGTACCTTACTAATTCTCACAGTAGTGCCTGGGTATTTGATACTGGTTCTGTTGCTAATATTTGCAACTCGAAACAGGGACTATGGATTAAGCGAAGATTGGCAAAGTACGAGGTGACGATGCGCGTGGGAAATGGTTCCAAAGTCGATGTGATCGCAGTCGGCATGCTACATGTACATCTACCTTCGGGATTAGTATTAGACCTGAATAATTGTTATTTGGTGCCAGCGTTAAGCATGAACATTGTATCTGGATCTTGTTTTATGAGAGACAATTACCCATTTAAATCAGAGAATAATGGTTATTCTATTTATATGAGTAATATCTTTTATGGTCATGCACCCTTAAAGAGTGGTCTATTCTTCTTGAATCTCGATAGTGGAGATACACATATTCATAGTATTGAAGCTAAAAGATGCAGAGTTGATAATGATAGTGCAACTTATTTGTGGCACTGCCGTTTAGGTCATATTGGTATAAAGTGCATGAAGAAACTCCATTCTGATGGACTTTTGGAATCACTTGATTATGAATCACTTGGTACTTGCGGACCATGCCTCATGGGCAAGATGACTAAAACGCCGTTCTCCGGAACTATGGAGCGAGCAACAGATTTGTTGGAAATCATATATACTGATGTATGTGGTCTGATGAATATTGAGGCTCACGGCGGGTAGTGTTATTTTCTCACCTTCACCGATGTTTTGTGCAGATATGGGTATATCTACTTGATGAAACATAAGTCTGAAACATTTGAAAAGTTCAAAGAATTTCAGAGTGAAGTGGAAAATCATTGTAATAATAAAATAAAGTTTCTACGATCTGATCGTGGAGGAGAATATTTAAGTTACGAGTTTGGTCTTCATTTGAAACAATGCAGAATAGTTTCGCAACTCACGCCACCCGGAACACCACAGCGTTGTAACACCCTCGATGCGACTATATCTCCCATGTGTCGAGGCACGACTTAGAGGCATAATCGCATTGAAGGCATATGTCGCAAGTTAGGCAATCTTCACAACATCCCATGTAATATGATAATAAAAGGGGAGATAACATAGTTGGCTTACACTCGCCACGTCAATCAAGTACATAAATAACATTACATCATCCAAACACTCATGGCCTGACTACGGTGCCAAAATCAAAGATAACCCAACATGCGACACGGTCCCAATCACCCCCAACTGGGCACCACTACTGATCATCAGGAAAGGAAACATAGTAATGTTGAGGGTCTTCGTCGAACTCCCACTTGAGCTCAAGCGCGTCTCCTGGAGCGGAATCATCAGGCCCTGCATCTGGTGTAATAGTAATCTGTGAGCCACAGGGACTCAGCAATCTCGCACCCTCGCGATCAAGACTATTTAAGCTTATAGGGAAGGCAAGGTAAATATGTGGAGCTGCAGCAAGCGACTAGCAAATATGGTGGCTAACTTATTCGCAAAAGAGAGCGAGAAGAGGAGGCAAAGTGCGAGCGAGAAACTAGAGAGCAACCTGCGCAAACATTACTCCAACACCGTGTCCACTTCCCGGACTCCACCGAGAAGAGGCCATCACGGTAACACACTCAGTTGATTCATTTTAATTAAGTTAAGGTTCAAGTTATCTACAATCGGACATTAACAAATTCCCATCTACCCATAACCGCGGGCACGGCTTTCGAAAGTTCAAATCCCTGAAGGGGAGTCCCAACTTAGCCCATGGCAAGATCTCACGGTCAACGAAGGAATAGACCTCCTCCCAAGACGTTCCGATCAGACTCGGTATCTCGGTTCTTCAAGACATTTCGACAGGTTAAAACAAGACCAGCAACACCGCCCGAATGTGCCGAAAAATCCCGATAGGAGCTGCACATATCTCGTTCTCAGGGCACACTCAGATGAGACA
>NC_057803.1:478074563-478076883 GCF_018294505.1 Triticum aestivum
TCGGGCTCCGGAAACCCAAGGGAAAAAGAGGCTAGGTGGCAAATGGTAAAACCAATGTTGGGCATTGCTGGAAAAGCTTTAATCAAGGCGAACTATCAAGGGGTTCCCATTATAACCCAACCGCATAAGGAACACAAAATTCGGGAACATAACACCGATATGACGGAAACTAGGGCCGCAAGAGTGGAACAAAACACTAGGCGAGAGGCCGAGCCTTCCACCCTTTACCAAGTATATAGATGCATTAAGATAACATGGCAATATAATGATATCCCAACAAGTAAATAAATGTTCCAACAAGGAACGGCCTTCAATCTTCACCTGCAACTAGCAACGCTATAAGAGGGGCTGAGCAAAGCGATAACAAAGCCAATCAACGGTTTGCTAGGACAAGGTGGGTTAGAGGTTTGACATGGCAATTTGGGAGGCTTGAAAGCAAGTGATAGGCATCGTAGCATTGGCATAGCAAAAGAGCGAGCAAACTAGCATAGCAAAGATAGTAGTGATTTCAAGGGTATGATCATCTTGCCTGCACAGTTGTCAGAGTTGACTGGATCCTCGAAAGCAAACTCAACAGGCTCCTCGTTAGCGAACTCGTCTCCCGGCTCTAACCAAACAAGTCAAACAAGGAACAAGGATACAATCAACCACGTGCAAGGATCAAGCAATATGATGCAATGATGATATGCTATGCGGGATGCGATGCGGGATGCATATGCAAGATATGACAAGAAATACAAGAACCTGGCCTCAACTTGGAAATCCAAGTGTGCCACTGGAAAGATGAGATGAAATCGCTTGAAAACGATATAAAGAACACCGGAAATGGAGTTACGGTTTGGAAATGGCAAGCGATTCAAATATGGCACCGGTCTGCGATTTACAGCAAGTAGCCATCTAAATGCAACGAAATGAACATGCTAAAGCACCCGAACATGACAACAAAGTACATGGCAGGGATGCATTCAAGATGCTTAACACAAGTCTAGCACTGAGCTACGGCCAAATCATCCATTAACAGGTTCAAACAAGCATGGCAAAAATGCATATGGCAAACAGATCTCAGACTTAGTGAAATTAACACTTATCTGGAATTTCAGATCAGGTAGCCCTCTTTGGAGCAACAAAACTACATGCTACAGGACCTGAACATGGCAAAGTAAAACATGGCATGGAGCTACTCAAAGAGCTTAACAAAAGTCCCTTAGTGACCTTGAGCCAAAAGGGATCAGAAAATGCAATTGCAAGCATGTGAACATAGCAAAAACATAATCAGATCACAGACTTAGTGAAAACTGGAGCATGCTGAAAACAGATATCAAGTAGTCATGTTTACGAGGTTGTTGCACTCACCACAGGGCAAGTCATGACAATCTAAGCATACATCTATCAAGAACACACAAAATGCAAGCTAGACATGGCAAGAACAATAACATAGCATTCACGGATCAATTACAACATCATCGGCAAAATTGCAAACAAGTTGACAATCTGCCCAGATTCACAAAGTAGCAAAAGTAGAGCTCGATTGACTCAAGCTAGGGTGCTCCATACTTGCAAACAAAGACATGGAAGTATAGAGCACTACAATATTAACAAAACTTCCTTAATGATCATCCTCAAAAGAGGCACGAATCACTAGGAAACAACATGAACATATGGCATCATGAGATAAACAGATCAAGGACTTGGTGGAATTGCTAAGTCCCTGAAATCAGCATTACCAAGTGCACCACTTTGCAAGCTTGTGCTAGTCACCACACACATCACAAAAATACATGGATTGCACCTCTAGAAAGATGACAAAACCCTTAACAAAACATATCTAGAGCATCAGGGCATATCATGCACACAATAATCATGGCAAAAATGACAAAAACCTAAATTGAGCAGTAGATCTGACAAATATCTCAAGTAGCCCTCTTCTAACAGCATTTCAGGCATCAAGATGAACTCAAATGAAAATGATGCAATGGAATGAAATGATGTACTCTCTGAGATGAACATTTTGATATGCTATATGCATGAATCGGAGCTACGGATGCAAAGTTACGAGGCTAAGAACAACAGCACATGGATCTGGAATTTCGGGATTTAGAAGAATAAAAACACCTCCGGATCTAGGGTTTGACCCGGCACGCGAACCGAGGCGGAATCCGGCGAGCTACTGTTCACCAGAGAGCTCGTGGCGGCCGGAGCTCATCGGGGCTTGCCGGAGACGAGGGAGAGGAGGAGGACGGCGTGGACGACGGCGGCGTGGCCGCGGGCGATGGCGGCGGCCGATCGGCGACCGAGGCGGAGGCGGCGGCGTGCGGCAATG
>NC_057803.1:478077290-478105042 GCF_018294505.1 Triticum aestivum
GCCGGCGCGGTGGTGGCGGGGATCCGGCAAGCGGCGCGGGAGGAAGGAGAAGGATCCGGGCGGCGGCGGCTACGGGCCGCGGGGGCCGATGCTGGGCCTGGCGGGCCCGCGCGGGTAGTGGCGCGGCAAAGTGGGGCGCTGCCACGTGGCGGCTCCCAGTTGGGGCGGCGGCAACGTCCGGTGCGGGGCGGACAATGTCCGACCGAGCGGAGATGATTTTTAGGGTTTCGGGGAGGGGGATCCGAGATTTTCAAGAAGGACCTATTTATAGGCATAGAGGGAGCTAGGAGAGTCCAAATGAGGTGCGGTTTTCGGCCACGCGATCGTGATCGAACGCTCTAGATGATGGAGCAGGTTTAGGTGGGTTTTGGGCCAAATTGGAGGGGTGTTGGGCTGCAACACACACGAGGCCTTTTCGGTCCCTCGGTTAACCGTTGGAGTATCAAACGAAGTCCAAATGGTACGAAACTTGACGGGCGGTCTACCGGTAGTAAACCAAGGCCGCTTGGCAAGTCTCGGTCCAATGCAGAAATGTTTAATCCCCACACACGAAAGAAAGGTAGAATTGACCACCGGAGGAGAACAAAGCGCCGGAATGCAAAACGGACAACGGGGAAAATGCTTGAATGCATGAGATGAACACGTATGCAAATGCAATGCACATGATGACATGATATGAGATGCAAGACAACGATAACAACACACGGAGACAAAAACCGGAACCCGAGGAAATAAATTAACTTAACGCCGGAAACGACAAGAGTTGGAGTACAAATTGGGAAAGTTACATTCGGGGTGTTACAAGCGCAATGGTGTGTCCGAACATTGTATTCGTACTTTACTAGATATGGTGCGATCTATGATGTCTCTTACTGATTTACCGCTATCGTTTTGGGGTTATGCTTTAGAGATGGCTGCATTCACGTTAAATAGGGCACCATCTAAATCCGTTGAGACGACTCCTTATGAACTGTGGTTTGTCAAGAAACCAAAGTTTTCGTTTCTTAAAGTTTGGGGCTGTGATGCTTATGTGAAAAAACTTCAACCTAATAAGCTCGAACCCAAATCATAGAAATGTGTCTTCATAGGATACCCAAAAGAGATAGTTGGGTACACCTTCTATCACAGATCCGAAGGCAAGACTTTTGTTGCTAAGAATGGATCCTTTCTAGAGAAGGAGTTTCTCTCGAAAGAAGTGAGTGGGAGGAAAGTAGAACTTGATGAGGTAACTGTTCCTGCTCCCTTATTGGAAAGTAGTTCATCACAGAAACCAGTTTCTGTGACACCTACACCAATTCATGAGGAAGCTAATGATGATGATCATGAAACTTCAGATCAAGTTACTACCGAACCTCGTAGGTCAAACCGAGTAAGATCTGCACCAGAGTGGTACAGTAATCCTGTTCTGGAAGTCATGTTACTAGACCATGATGAACCTACGAACTATGAGGAAGCGATGATCAGCCCAAATTCTGCAAAATGGCTTGAGGCCATGAAATCTGAGATGGGATCCATGTATGAGAACAAAGTGTGGACTTTGGTTGACTTGCCCGATGGTCGGCAAGCCATCGAGAATAAATGGATCTTCAAGAAGAAGACAGACGATGATGGTAATGTTACTGTCTACAAAGCTCGACTTGTTGCGAAAGGTTTTCGACAAGTTTAAGGGGTTGACTACGATGAGACCTTCTCACCCGTAGCGGTGCTTAAGTCCGTCCGAATCATGTTAGCTATTGCCGCATTTTATGATTATGAAATTTGGCAAATGGATGTAAAGACTGCATTCCTGAATGGATTTCTGGAAGAAGAGTTGTATATGATGCAACCTGAAGGTTTTATCGATCCAAAGGGTGATAACAAAGTGTGCAAGCTCCAGCGATCCATTTATGAACTGGTGCAAGCCTCTCGGAGTTGGAATAAATGTTTTGATAGTGTGATCAAAGCATATGGTTTTATACAGACTTTTGGAGAAATCTGTATTTAGAAGAAAGTGAGTGGGAGCTCTGTAGCATTTCTAATATTATATGTGGATGTCATATTGTTAATTGGAAATGATATAGAATTTCTGGATAGCATAAAAGGATACTTGAATAAGAGTTTTTCAATGAAAGACCTCGGTGAAGCTGCTTACATATTGGCCATCAAGATCTATAGAGATAGATCAAGACGCTTAATTGGACTTTCACAAAGCACATACCTTGACAAAGTTTTGAAGAAGTTCAAAATGGATCAGGCAAAGAAAGGATTCTTGCCTATGTTACAAGGTGTGAAGTTGAGTAAGACTCAATGCCCGACCACTGCAGAAGATAGAGAGAAAATGAAAGATGTTCCCTATGCTTCAGCCATAGGCTCTATCATGTATGCAATGATGTGTACCAGACCTGATGTGTGCCTTGCTATTAGTTTAGTAGGGAGGTACCAAAGTAATCCAGGAGTGGATCACTGGACAGCGGTCAAGAACATCCTGAAATACCTGAAAAGGACTAAGGATATGTTTCTCGTTTATGGAGGTGACAAACATCTCATCGTAAATGGTTACGTTGACGCAAGCTTTGACACTGATCCGGACGATTCTAAATCGCAACTTGGGTACGTGTTTATATTGAACGGTGGAGCTGTCAGTTGGAGCAGTTCTAAACAAAGCGTCGTGGTGAGATCTACGTGTGAAGCGGAGTACATTGCTGCTTCGGAAGCAGCAAATGAAGGAGTCTGGATGAAGGAGTTCATATCCGATCTAGGTTTCATACCTAGTGCATCGGGTCCAATGAAAATCTTTTGTGACAATACTGGTGCAATTGCCTTGGCAAAGGAATCCAGATTTCATAAGAGAACCAAGCACATCAAGAGACGCTTAAATTCCACCCGCGATCAAGTCCAGGTGGGAGACATAGAGATTTGCAAGATACATACGGATCTGAATGTTGCAGACCCGTTGACTAAGCCTCTCTGACGAGTAAAACATAATCAGCACCAAGACTCGATGGGTGTTAGAATCATTACTATGTAATCTAGATTATTGACTCTAGTGCAAGTGGGAGATTGAAGGAAATATGCCCTAGAGGCAATAATAAAGTTATTATTTATTTCCTCATATCATGATAAATGTTTATTATTCATGCTAGAATTGTATTAACCAGAAACATGATACATGTGTGAATACATAGACAAACAGATTGTCACTAGTATGCCTCTACTTGACTAGCTCGTTGATCAAAGATGGTTATGTTTCCTAACCATAGACATGAGTTTTCATTTGATAAATGGGATCGCATCATTTGGAGAATGATGTGATTGACTTGACCCATTTCATCATCTTAGTACTTCATCGTTTTAGTTTACTGCTATTGCTTTCTTCATGACTTATACATGTTCCTATGACTATGAGATTATGTAACTCCCCATTACCGGAGGAACACTTTGTGTGCTACCAAACATCACAACGTAACTGGGTGATTATAAAGGTGTTCTACTGGTGTCTCCGATGGTACTTGTTGAGTTGACATAGATCAAGATTAGGATTTGTCACTCCGATTATCGGAGAGGTATCTCTGGGCCCACTCGGTAATGCACATCACTATAAGCCTTGCAAGCATTGTAACTAATGAGTTAGTTGTGGTATGATGCATACAAAATGAGTAAAGAGACTTGCCGATAATGACATTGAACTAGGTATTGAGATACTGACGATCGAATCTCGGGCAAGTAACATACCGATGACAAAGGGAACAACGTATGTTGTTATGCGGTTTGACCAATAAAGATCTTCGTAGAATATGTGGGAGCCAATTGAACATCCAGGTTCCGCTATTGGTTACTGACCGGAGACGTGTCTCAGTCATGTCTATATAGTTCTCGAACCCGTAGGGTCCGCACGCTTAAAGTTCGGTGACGATCGGTATTATGAGTTTTTGTGTTTTGATGTACCGAAGGTAGTTCGGAGTCCCGGATATGATCACGGACATGACGAGGAGCCTCGAGATGGTCGAGAACTAAAGATCAATATATTGGACGACTATATTCGGACACCGGAAGTGTTCCGGGTGATTTCGGAGAAAACCGGAGTGCCGGAGGGTTACCGGAACCCCCTGGGAGAAATAATGGGCCTTATGGGCCTTAGTGGAGAGAGAGAGAGAGGGCTGGCCTAGGGAGGCCATGTGCCCCTCCCCCTTTGGTCCGAATTGGACTAGGAGAGGGGGGGGGGCCCTTTCCTTCTCCCTCTCCCCCTTCCTTTCCCCCTCCTAGTAGGAGTAGGAAAGAGGGGAGTCCTACTCCTACTAGGAGGAGGAATCCTCCTCCTGGCACGCCGTAGAGCGTCAGCCGGCCTCCCCCCTTGCTCCTTTATATACAAGGGTAGGGGGCACCTCTAGACACACAAGTTGATCATTGATCCCTTAGCCGTGTGCGGTGCCCCCCTCCACCATAATCCACCTCAATCATATCGTAGCGGTGCTTAGGCGAAGCCCTGCGTCGGTAGCAACATCATCACCGTCAACATGCCATCGTGCTGACAGAACTCTCTCGTGAAGCTCTGCTGGATCGGAGTTCCTGGGACGTTATCGAGCTGAACGTGTGCTGAACTCGGAGGTGTCGTGCGTTCGGTACTTGGGTCGGCCGGATTGTGAAGACATTCGACTAGATCAACCGCATTGTCATAACTCTTTCGCTTAGGGTCTACAAGGGTACGTGGAAGATATTCTTCCCTCTCGTTGCTATGCATCACCATGATCTTCCGTGTGCGTAGGAATTTTTTTGAAATTACTATGTTCCCCAACACATCATGGTAAGCTAACGGATGGGTCAAGTCAATCACATCATTCTCTAATGATGTGATCTTGTTAATCAAATGACAACTCATGTCTATGGTTAGGAAACGTAACCATCATTGATTCAACGAGCTAGTCAAGTAGAGGAAAACTAGTGACACTCTGTTTGTCTATGTATTCACGCATGTATTAAGTTTCCGGTTAATACAATTCTAGCATGAATAATAAACATTTATCATGATATAAGGAAATATAAATAACAACTTTATTATTGCCTCTAGGGCATATTTCCTTCAGTTCCAGGTGCATGAATTTGTGAAACTATTCCACATTGTTTTAGTTGAAGACCAAACTCGTAACTCAAATATTCGTCTCCACGATCAGATCGTAGAAACTTTATTTTCTTGTTACGATGATTTTCCACTTTACTCTGAAATTCTTTGAACTTTTCAAATGTTTCAGACTTGTGTTTCATCAAGTAGATATACTCATATCTGCTCAAATCATCTGTGAAGGTCAGAAAATAATTATACCCGCCGCGAGCCTCAACACTCATTGGACCGCATACATCAGTATGTATTATTTCCAATAAGTCAGTTGCTCGCTCCATTGTTCCGAAGAACGGAGTCTTAGTCATCTTGCCCATGAGGCATGGTTCGCAAGCATCAAGTGATTCATAATCAAGTGATTCCAAAATCCCATCAGCATGGAGTTTCTTCATGCGCTTTACACCAATATGACCTAAACGGCAGTTCCACATATAAGTTGCACTATCATTATTAACTTTGAATATTTTGGCTTCAATATTGTGAATATGTGTATCACTACGATCGAGATTCAATAAACCATTCACCTTGGGTGTATGACCTCCAAAGGTTTTATTCATGTAAACAGAATAACAATTATCCTTGACTTAACAGTATTGCAATAAACATGATCCAATCATATTATGCTCTACGCAAACACCAAATAACATTTATTTTAGGTTCAACACTAATGCCGAAGGTAAAGGAATGTGTGATGGTGATCTTATCAACCTTGGAATCACTTCCAACTCACATCATCACCTCGCCCTTAACCAGTCTCTTGTTTATTTTGCAACTCCCATTTTGAGTTACTACTCTTAGTAACTGAACCAGTATCAAGTACTGAGGGGTTTCTATAAACACTAGTAAAGTACACATCAATAACATGTTTATCAAATATACTTTTGTTCACTTTGCCATCCTTCTTATCCGCCAAGTATCTAGGGCAGTTCCACTTCTAGTGACTATTTCCTTTGTAGTAGAAGCACTCAGTTCCAGGCTTGGGTCTAGCTTTGAGCTTCTTCGTGGGAGCAACAATTTGCTTGCTATTCTACTTTGAAGTTCCTCTTTCTTTCCCTTTGCCCTTTTCTTGAAACTAGTGGTCTTGTTAACCATCAACACTTGATGTTATTTCTTGATTTTTACCTTTGCCGATTTCAGTATCGCGAAGAGCTTGGGAATTACTTTCGTCATCCCTTGCATATTATAGTTCATCACTAAGTTCTAGTAACTTGGTTATAGTGACTAGAGAACTTTTTCAATTACTGTCTTATCTAGAAGATTAACTCCCACTTGATTCAAGCAATTGTAGTACCCAGACAATCTGAGCACATGCTCACTGGTTGAGCTATTCTCCTCCATCTTGTAGGCAAAGTATTGTCAAAGGTCTCCTACCTCTCGACACGAGCATGAGTATGAAATACCAATTTCAACTCTTAGAACGTCTTATATGCTCTGTGGCATTCAAAAACATTTTTGAAGTCCCGGTTCTAGGCCGTAAAGCATGGTGCACTAAACTATTAAGTAGATATCATACCGAGCTTTGTCAAATGTTCATAACATCTGCATTTGCTCCTGCAATAGTTATGTCATCTAGTGGTGCATCAAGGACATAATTCTTTTGTGCAGCAACGAGGATAATCCTCAGATCACGGATCCAATCCTCATCATTGCTACTGTCATCTTTCAACATAGTTTTCTCTAGGAACATATCATAAATAAAATAAAACGAGGAAGCTATACGTGAGCAATTGATCTACAACATAGATATGCAAATACTATCAGGACTAAGTTCATGATAAATTTAAGTTCAATTAATCATATTACTTAAGAACTCCCACTTAGATAGACATCCCTCTAATCATCTAAGTGATCACTGATCCATATCAACTAAACCATGTCCGACCATCACGTGAGATGGAGTAGCTTTCAATGGTGAACATCACTATGTTGATCATATCTACTATATGATTAACGCTTGACCTTTCGATCTCAGTGTTCCGAGGCCATATCTGCATATGCTAGGCTCTTCAAGTTTAACCCGAGTATTCTGCATGTGCAAAACTGGCTTGCACCCATTGTATGTGAACGTAGAGCTTATCACACCCGACGAACTGTCGCAACGGTGCATACTCAGGGAGAACACTTATACCTTGAAATTTAGTGAGAGATCATCTTATAATGCTACCGCCGAACTAAGCAAAATAAGATACATAAAGGATAAACATCACATGCAATCAAAATATGTGACATGATATGGCCATCATCATCTTGTGCCTTTGATCTCCATCTCCAAAACACCGTCATGATCTCTATCATCACCGGCATGACACCATGATCTCCATCATCTTGATCTCTATTAACGTGTCATCACATGGTCATCTAACCAACTATTGCTTTTGCAACTATTGCCATCCCATAGCGATAAAGTAAAGCAATTATATGGCGCTTGCATCTTATGCAATAAAGAGACAACCATAAGGCTCCTGCCAGTTGCCGATAACTTCAATAAAACATGATCATCTCATACAACAAATTATATCTCATCACGTCTTGACCATATCACATCACAACATGCCCTACAAAAACCAGTTAGACGTCCTCTACTTTGTTGTTGCAAGTTTTACGTGGATGCTACGGGCTTTGCAAGAACCGTTCTTACCTACGCATCAAAAACCACAACGCGGTATAACAATTGATTTTTGATCTTCATAAAGAACCATGTTCATTGAATCCGATTCAACTAAAGTTGGAGAAACTGACACCCACCAGCCACCTGTGTGCGAAGCATGTCGGTAGAACCAGTCTCGCGTAAGCGTACGCGTAATGTCGGTCTGAGCCGCTTCATCCCACAATACCGCTGAATCAAGAATCAACTAGTGAAGGCAAGCAATATGTATATACCCATGCCCACAACTCCTTTGTGTTCTACTCGTGCATATAACATCTACGCATAGACCTGGCTCGGATGCCACTGTTGGGGAACGCAGTAATTTCAAAAAAGTTCTTACGCACATGCAAGATCCATCTTGGTGATGCATAGCAATGAGAGGGAAGAGTGTTTTCCACGTACCCTCGTAGACCATAAGCGGAAGCGTTATGACAACGCGGTTGATGTAGTCGAACGTCTTCATGATCCAACCGATCCTAGCACCGAAGATACGACACCTCCGCGATCTGCACACGTTCAGCTCGGTGCAGCTCGGTGACGTCCCTCATACTCTTGATCCATTTGAGGCCGAGGGAGAGTTTCGTCAGCACGACGGTGTGGTGAGGGTGATGATGAAGTTACCGGCGCAGGGCTTCGCCTAAGCACTACGATGATATGACCGAGGTGTGTAACTGTGGAGGGGGGCACCGCACATGGCTAAGAGATTGTCTGTTGTGCCTTTGGGGTGTCCCTGCCCATGTATATAAATTAGGGAGGAGGAGGAGGCCGACCCTAGAGGGGGCGCGCCAAGTGTGGGGAGTCCTACTAGGACTCCCAAGTCCTAGTAGGATTCCCCTTTTCCTTTCTGGAGTAGGAGAGAAGAAAGAGGGAAAGAGAGAGGGAGTAGGAAAGGGCAAGGGGGGGCGCCGATGTGGCACCCCGGCTCAGAGAAAACTGGAACGCCCCGTATTCCAGCCTAGAGATCACGGTGAAGTCTTCTGGAATACGACACTCCTTAGTATAGAACAAACCAGCTCTCTATTACAACACAAACATGAATGCATGGTCTCCGATACTACAATGAATAACATCGGCACGGTGACACCACGCCAACCACGCTTGCTCTATACAAGGAGTGGAACAACTACTGGCAGCGGAACAACGAACGGCGATAATGGACTCCAATCCGCAGGGACTCTGGCTGGAACGTTTGTCCTAGCTCGCGAACACAGGAACAACACCAACCAAGCAAGCAATCTAGGCACGACCTGCAAACTGGCATGACACACCAGGTCAGTACATTGAATGTACTTGCAAGCTCACAATAACCAGAAGCATTCAAGACAAACAACAACATGGCAATTATAGGTTAAGCAGGAATTATCATGAGATCATCAGGATAACATGGCATGAACAACATCAACATAATATTGCTAGAACAATATGATCATGGCATGAACATATAAACATGATGACACTATACGCACCATTTGTTCTGCTCGGGTTACCTCGTAACCATCCCATGCATCACTTACCAACCTCGGACATCACACGATCATCTCAGGATCAAATCAAGCTTGGTATAAACAATACCGTAGTAATCATTAAATGACCACAAGGAGCTTGATCTTTACCCATGATTCTCGCACAACATCATGAATATCCAACAACTCGGTATCCTCGATAGCACGGTGATCATTCATGGATCACAAACGGAACCACTCTGGGCTCAACGGGTTACCTCGTAACCAAACGGTGATCATTCACGGATCACAACACCAACTTATCTCATCATCGAACCGGGGTGGTTATTAAGCAAGTTATTATTATTACTGTTGACCCATAGTGTGACCGACACGAACTGGGCCATTATCTGCGGGCATGGCTATCGATAGATTTAATATACACTCTGTAGAGGTTAGTACACTGTACCCACACAACAGAACCCATGGCCTCGCACTCCCATTCGGGTGGACCAACAGCGTTCCAACAAAACCGTCCTACTGCCATGACACTCCCCCGGCCACTCCGACCAACTCCCCTCTGGGCCAGGTCATGGGTGGCCCCGTGCCTGCCAAAGGCACCAACGGCCACCGTCGTGGAAAAACGGCCACCATCGTGGCAAAACGGTCCCAAATGGGGACAATCCGGATATAACAACAACGGGCACACAAGGTTATGTCTGCTTACCGGGCAAGGGTACCACACGCCCATAACCTTCCCTCGTTGGAGGCACCGGCGAGAGGCACGCCAATAGACCCAGTTAGGACCTTCCCATAAAGGCAAGCGTGGTTGCACTGGTCAACTCAATATGGTGGCACCATGACTCATCCAATAGTTGTTCAAGTTCAATTTAATACGGTTAAACTTGAATGCAATATGCTGAGTCATGATAAAATAACATGATGCAACTACAATGCATCAGCATGATATCAACACAATCATGAGGGTACAACATACTATTCACCATATCAACAATGAATCATATCCAACTGAGCATGGCATACTGACTAGCATGAACATCACAAGTACATACTTATCAGAAACATAGCATGACCACTAGCATCAACAATAAATATCATGCAAGAACATATCAACAATACCATCATGCAGGCATTTAACCAACTGGATGCAATGGAACATGCATAACAACGGTACTCGGGACAGACGGCAGTCATGCACCGAAGACCATCACCAACATCAACACGTACTACCCAGCAAGCATAAGCATATGAAAGGAACACTAGCAACTAGCAGGGCATGATAATCAGGTGCATAACAACATAGCAAGAAAGTAAGCACTAACCCAGAAGCATTACCGAAACAACGATAACCATATTTTAAACAAGCAAACATTTAATAAATATTCAAGTTGAAAATGATGGCTACTGCATGACTATCATGCAAGCGGGTATTGTGGCTTGCCTGGGGATGAAGAATGCACCGGGGAGATGTGCGGAACGACTGTGGAACAAATCGCCGGAAAAGTTCTCTCTCAGAGGGGGCTGATTAGGGGCAAGGGCAAAAAGGTCATTTTCATAGTGTCAATCCATAACGAAAACTAAACCAACATAACGCGCTAGACGAAACGAAGACGTGGGATTTGGATTCACCTCAAACGGAGTTGCGAGCAAAAAGTTATAGCCCAATGAAGTTCAGGGACCAATCTATAAAAATAACTCTACAAACAGGCCCCTGAGCTGAAAAAAAGAAAGCGCATTCCTGAGATTACGCCTTCAGAATAGGGAAAACGTATTTTCGAATAAAGCAGAGGTGCAATACGCTTACTAGAAGCGAATACGTACTTTCAGGGTGGACGCTTCCACTTATCCATGTCATCAGAGGCGGGGCCGGGCTAGGTGACGCTGACGGGCGGGTCCCGCGGGCGTTGACTCTCTCCTCCCTCCTCCTTCTTCTTCTCCCCCGAAACCGCACACAGAGCCGAGGAGAGGCGTCGGCGTCGGCGCATGTTTCGGCAGCTCCGGCCATCTCCTGAGGAGATCCGGCCATGGATGAGCTCAGCGGAGCACGGCGCATCACCTGGGACCATCTCCGGCTGACTAGAAAGGCCGAAGCGTTGGCTGCTTCAAGGCCGGTGGGGGGAGGTCTTCGGGTGCCTGTGAGCTTGCGGAAAGGGGCCATCAGAGAAGAAGGAGAGATGTAGGGGAGGTTCGCGGGGGACTAGGTGGGTCTCTGGTGGTGGTAGAAGGAGGGGAGGGGTTCGACTCCGGGCGAATTTAGTCGGAGCACGGCGGTGGCCATGGCGGCCTAGAGCAGCAAGAAGGGGCTCTGGAGCTTGGGCGAGAGGCTTGGCGGGATCCGGGGAGTGGTGTGAGGCTGGTGGTGAGCTCGAACGAGACCGGGGATGACTATATATTGTCGGGCGAGGGAGGCCGAGCTCGGGTGTCGCCGCGGGGATCCGGCCAATGTTCTACCGATGGACAGCGAGCACGGGATGGCGCGGGAACGCGATAAGGGAGAAGCGGACACGCTACAGAGGTGCACAGGGACGAGCAGAGCTCGGGGACAAGAGGAGGAAGAAGCCATGGCGCCATTAAAGCTCGGTCGGCCACGGTGCGCCCGTGGGCGCGCGGTGACGAGCGCTGACGGAGGATCTTACGGAGGGGGAGATGGCTCCAGGAGGACGGTGACGACGCGGTAAAACTGTGAGACATGCTCATGGGCGCGAAGACGACGAGAGGAGGAGGGGCCCGAGCAAGAAACCGTCCAGCTCACGTCCATGGCATGCCAGAGCTCGTGGTCACCACATGCACTGGTGCACACAATGCCATACGGCTGGCCAAATGATGTCTGGGGGTTTGTGCTTCCTGGGGAGGTTGCAACTGAGGTGGTAGTTCGGTGAAAATCGCCTTGGTTAAATGGTAATCTACCTCTGAAGTTTACGGCCGGCCAAACGATGTCTGGGGGTTTGTGCTTCCTGGGGAGGTTGCAACTGAGGTGGTAGTTCGGTGAAAATCGCCTTGGTTAAATGGTAATCTACCTCTGAAGTTTACTGCACTGTTGATCCACAGGAAAGTGATTGTGGTCAATGGAGTTGTCTGGGAGGTTTACCTCAGTAAGGCTATGATCCTGGGGAGTTTTAGGAGATTAGGATCAAGATTTAATATAGTTGCTAAGCAACTGCCAAATCTGGTCAGAAACTAAATCAGGAAGGTTCTCTCACATGGAGAAGCCACTTGAGCTCAAATTTGGCAAGGCTTAGTTATATGGCCATACTAAGATGCTGTAAAAATTTCATACCAATTCAACAAGCCAAACTGGTACTTGTTTCACAAACATCTCCTCTGGACAAAAACTTGGAAAAAATACATAGGGCAATTGGATTAACTAGTTGAGCTAAAACTTGGTGGAAAGAGTTGATATAGGTAGAATCATGTCCTAGTAAAGTTTCAGCTCAATTGAAGCAATATAAAATATAGTTGCTTCACAAACTGAAAATCTGACCAGAAACTAAGATTTGGGGCTAGGCTCACATAGGTGAGTTACATGAGCTCATATTTGGCGGAGAGTCCTGATTTGATCATAGGAAGGACCTTGAAAAATTGCAACTCATTTGGATATGCCTAGCTTGTACTTCCTTTAGAATCACTTCCCTCAGACAGGAACTTTGAAAATTTGCTCAAGAATATTTACTGGCCAAATTGAGTTGAATTTTGTCATAAGGCAATTATTTGGACAGGAAAAGATGTCCAAGAAGTTTGGGTTGAATAAGGCAAAGATAAATGACACTTGCTTCACAAACTGCCATTCAGGACAGAACATAAAAGGAATTAATTGAGCATGATGGGAAACATGGCCAATGATATATTTTTCCATATTTGAGGAAGATATAACCCAAAAAATTTATGAGAATTATTTGGGAATTTTAGGAGTGACAGAAGTATAGGTTGCTTCACAACCTAGGGTTTAAAGGGTTATTCCTTTATCAGAAAAGGAATATTCCCAATAAAAAGAATGTTGGGTTAGGTCAAGGATGGAAATGACATGATCTTGGGATGATGATGAGGGTGAAAAGCCACTATAAAACCTAGGAAGACATGATCTTCCCAAATTTTAGAACCACATAGCCACGGAAAAGCAAAACAAAACGGGAAATCCAAGAAAATCAAAGGAAAAAAGAAAAGGGCAAAAATCCAGTCTGTTACAGCCGCCCCCTTATCCCTAGTCCAATTCGGACCTATGGGGGGGCGCCTCCTTCCCTTTGGCCTGCCTCCTCTATTCCCGTATGGCCCAATAACGCCCAATACTTCTCCCGGCGAATTCCCGTAACTCTCCGGTACTCTGAAAAATACCCGAATCACTCAGAACCTTTCCGATGTCCAAATATAGCCTTCCAATATATCGATTTTTACCTCTCGGACATTTGGAGACTCCTCGTCATGTCCCCGATCTCATCCGGGACTCCAAACAAACTTCAGTCATCAAATCACATAACTCATAATACAAATCATCATCGAACGTTAAGCGTGCGGACCCTACGGGTTCGAGAACTATGTAGACACGACCGAGACACATCTCCGGTCAATAAGAAATAGTGGAACCTAGATGCTCATATTGGCTCCTACATATTCTACGAAGATCTTTATCGGTGAAACCGCATAACAACATACGTTGTTCCATTTGTCATCGGTATGTTACTTGCCCAAGATTCGATTGTACGTATCATCATACCTAGTTCAATCTCGTTACTGGCAAGTCTCTTTACTCGTTCCGTAATGCAACATCCCGCAACTAACTCATTAGTCACATTGCTTGCAAGGCTTACAGTGATGTGCATTACCGAGAGTGCCCAGAGATACCTCTCCAACAATCGGAGTGACAAATCCTAATCTCGATCTATGCCAACTCAACAAACACCATCAGAGGCACGTGTAGAGCATCTTTATAATCACCCAGTTATGTTGTGACGTTTGATAGCACACAAGGTGTTCCTCCGATATTCGGGAGTTGCATAATCTCATAGTCAGAGGAACATGTATAAGTCATGATGAAAGTAATAGCAATAAAACTAAATGATCATTTATGCTAAGCTAACGGATGGGTCTTGTCCATCACATCATTCTCTAATGATGCGATCCCGTTCATCAAATTACAACACATGTCTATGGTCAGGAAACTTAACCATCTTTGATTAACGAGCTAGTAAAGTAGAGGCATACTAGGGACACTCTGTTTGTCTATGTATTCACACATGTACTTAGTTTCCGGTTAATACAATTCTATCATGAATAATAAACATTTATCATGATATAAGGAAATAAATAATAACTTTATTATTGCCTCTAGATCATATTTCCTTCACGAATATAGCCTTCCAATATATCGATCTTTACGTCTCGACCATTTCGAGACTCTTCATCAAGTCCGCGATCTCATCCGGGACTCTGAACAACCTTCGGTACATCAAATCACATAACTTATAATACAAATCGACATCGAACGTTAAGCGTGCGGACCCTACAGGTTCAAGAACTATGTAGGCATGACCGAGACACATCTCCGGTCAATAAGCAATAGCAGAACCTGGATGCTCATATTGGCTCCTACATATTCTACAAAGATCTTTATTGGTCAAACCGCATAACAACATACGTTGTTCCCTTTGTCATCTGTATGTTACTTACCCAAGATTCGATTGTAGGTATCATCATACCTAGTTCAATCTCGTTACCGGCATGTCTCTTTACTCGTTCCATAATGCAACATCCCGCAACTAACTCATTAGTCACATTGCTTGCAAGGCTTATAGTGATGTGCATTACCGAGAGGGACCAGAGATACCTCTCCAACAATCAGAGTGACAAATCCTAATCTCGATCTATGCCAACTCAACAAACACCATCGGAGACACCTGTAGAGCATCTTTATAATCACCCAGTTATGTTGTGACGTTTGATAGCACACAAGGTGTTCCTCCGGTATTCGGGAGTTGCATAATCTCATAGTTAGAGGAACATGTATAAGTCATGATGAAAGTAATAGCAATAAAACTAAACAATCATTTATGCTAAGCTAACGGATGGGTCTTGTCCATCACATCATTTTCTAATGATGTGATCCCGTTCATCAAATGAAAACACATGTCTATGGTCAGGAAACTTAACCATCTTTGATTAACGAGCTAGTCAAGTAGAGGCATACTAGGGACACTCTGTTTTGTCTATGTATTCACACATGTACTAAATTTCCGGTTAATACAATTCTAGCATGGATAATAAACATTTATCATGATACAAGGAAATATAAATAACAACTTTATTATTGCCCCTAGGGCATATTTTCTTCACTAGATTGATTTCTCTTGCAATGGAAAGAGGTGCTTTGTGATGGGTTCGATCTTGCGGTGTCCTCACCTAGTGAGAGAAGGGGTAACTAGGCACACATATATCATTGACATTAAGGATAAAAAGATGGGGTCTATTCCTACATGAGGATCTTGTCTACATCATGTCATCGTTCTTATTGCATTACTTTGATTCTCCATGAACTTAATACACTAGATGCATGCTAGATACCGGTCGATGTGTGGAGTAATAGTAGTAGATGCAGGCAGGAGTCGATCTACTAATCTTGGACGTGATGCTGATAACCCACAAGTATAGGGGATCGCAATAGTTTTTGATGGTAGAGTATTCAACCCAAATTTATAGATTCGACACAAGGGGAGCCAAAGAATATTTGAAGGTATTAGCAGGTGAGTTCTCAATTCAACCACACCTGAAGATTAATTATCTACAACAAAGTGATCACTAGCAAAGTAGTATGATAGTTTTGATAATAGTAGTAGTAGTAACGGTAACAGTAACAGTGATAGCAGTAATTTGGTAGCAAGTGTAACAGTGATGATAGTAGTAGTAACTTAGCAAGAACAATATAAGATGAATTCGTAGGCATTGGATCAGTGACTTATTGGAAAACGGTGAGATCATGCATTCTGCCTTTATCATGAAACAAATTCTTCAAAAATGTACCGCGTAAAGAACTTGAACTTCTCGGCGTGTGTACTTGAACTTCACTCTATTTTTCACGGGTTTTTTCCTCGCAGCTCTCCATCCACTCACCGGAATTGATCAAGTGATATACCAATGGAAAGCTGCTGTAAACACGCAACTTTCCTGTATTGATCATTTTTTCATACTCGCGACGGTTTTCAAAGTTTTTCATCTGAAATTCATTCAGTGTAGTAGTTGAATTTCCTGCTGTTTTCACGTTGAATTTCTGTGACGTATTTTTGTTTGCAATTTTATCATCCATTCATCAGTGTTACACAAATGATATTTCTATTGTACAAACCCCTCTCACAATAATTTTTTTAACTTTCTCCGACCGAGGATTTGAACTTATAACAAGAAAAAATTGGACCTCTCGCAAGAATTTTTAAACTTCCCCGGGCACAGCACTTGAACTTATTTCAACAAACCTTTTAAGACTTTATTTTTCTATACTTTTATTCTCACCTGAAACATATTCCTTGCAGTACTTGAACTTCTCGTTGTTTTCACTATGAACTTCTGACGCATTTTTGTGTATACGTCGAATTACACGCAATTGAAGATTGGACATCATTTTTTGTCAGTTTAAAACATGTAATTGAAGGTCGGATGTCAAGCAATATAAATTTTGAACCGTGCACGGAGGGGGACGTGAACTTATTGCAACAAACCTTTTAAGCTTTTTGTCTTCTATTCTTATATTCTTATCTGAAACGCATTCCGCGTAGTAGTTGAACTTTCCGCTGTTTTCACTTTGAACTTCTGTCACGTTTTTTACTTATAATTTCACACGCATTCCTCGGAGTTGCACGAGTGATATACATTTTTAGAAACCTGTCAAAAAGACAGGACTTTATCTAATACGGTTAAAATTTTGTTTCGAACAACATACATAGATTTATTCACCATTTATTCTGAAATAGAGCATATGATACGACCTGGGAAGTTGTTGAATAGGAGAAGCTTTTTCATGTCATTTTGTTTCAAATTTTAAATGGAATGAGAGAATTATTTTAAAATACCAAATGCAACATTTTTTGTATCTGCTTTTGAACATGTAAAACATGGTGAACCTTTCTCGCAAGAAGTTTTGAACTTTCCCGAGCCAAGCACCTGAACTTCTAGCACAAATTTTTTACACTTTTGCTTTTTTATATTATTTTTTCTCATTCAAAATGCACACCATGTAGTACGTGGACTTCTGGAAGTTATCAATTTGAACTTCTCTCAGTTTCACTTTAGTAACGGAAAAAATCTGAGTTTATTATAGACATCAAACCGCGCTAACTTTTTTATTAAACTTTTTTGTGTATTTTTAGTAATTTAACAATTGGAGTTTTGTTAGAAACATTGAACTTCTTCCTTATTTCAAATTGAACTCATTGGCTTTATTCTTTAGTAACTCGAAAAACTCTGATTTTTAAAATAAATAACAAGCTGATCTGCTTTTTCCAATTGAGTTTCTTACTTTTATTCTGTAGTAACAAAAAACATGAGTTTTTTATATATACATTGAACTACTCCGTTTTTTGAAATTTAACTTCTTGGTTTTAATCTTTACTATTGGGGAAAATTTGTTTTAAAAAATTGAACTTCTTAGTTTTAATCTTCAGTATTGGGGAAAAATGCCCAAAAATGACATTTTTTTCTTTTGTTTTTTGAGCTTCTGAATCCTAGGTTTTAATATACTTTGAACTTCTATGTTATTTTCATTTGAACTTCACTTTTTTGAGTAAATGTTATTTTTTTTATTTTTAAATAAACATAAATTTGACTATTTCCGTAATTTTTTGTCTTCATGGTCGATTCTTTAATACTAGCGGATATCCAAGTCTTTTTAAAGAAGGTAAAATCCTAGATTTTTTTAATAAAAAACGGACCACTTTATTATTTTGAACTTTTGTTTTTACTTTTTTTTTGACTTCTTCATTTTATTATTTAATAATGAGAAAACATCTAACATTTTTTAACCTTCGAACTTCGCTCTTATTTTTACTTTGAACTTAGAAAACAAATAGTTTTAAATAAGCAAACAATTTTCTAGGTTTTGAAATTTGCACTTCTAGTTTTTTTACCTTATCGGTTATTTCAAATTGAATTTCTACATTTTTAGACACTCTCAGTTATTTAAAAAAATGGATTTTTAAATCCATTTTCTATAAAAAAAATTGAACGGCTCTGTTATTTTGAGCCGACCTTCTCTCTTATTTATAGAAACAAGGAAAATGTAACTTTAAAAAAATGGTTATTTTTAGAAACGAGAAAAAACAAAAGTTTTAATGAGCGTCGAACTGCTCTGTTATTTTAATTAGATGACACCCCGCGCGTTGCTGCGGAGACTCTTGGAGTAAAAGAAGTTAGAATAAACAGAGACAAAAGTTACATTTCGGTAGACATGAAAAGGCTCAAGGTATGTAAAAAGACAGTACATCATTTCATAATAACACAACTAACAATATGTGGCATGGTAAATATATCGAATATAATGAAAGAAGATCATCCAGAAATACTTTTACCTTGCACGCCAATATATAGTGCACGGCTGGCATGATAATGAGTATTGCATGTATTAGAGTGAAACTTGCATCACAATCTAACACCAAAATCATTGAACTGGTCAACTAAACACTAAATATTGCTAGAATCAGGTGGCAATGACTATCTTGGATTTTACATGAACAGAAAAGAGATGATTCGTGAAGAGTATCATTGAAAGGAAAGGAACAGAAGTTACAGATTTCAATCTTTCAAGCTAAAAGGGCCTTCGAAAGATTAACCAAGAAGTAACGAAAGATTGTGATACCACTTTTGAGGGGGAAAAACATGGCTCGTGGAAGTTTGGCGGTTGAAAAAGATGTTAAAAAACGACTGAAATGGATGATTGATTGCAGGTCGCATACAAAACATAAGAAACTGGAGATCACAAAAATCATATATTGCAAACGTTAAATTGAAGTGCGAAGTTTTTTCTTATATATTGACATGAACCAAATTTGCGTCGTCAAAAGGTTACCTTAGCCTCTTCTTCTTTCGTTATGATCAGTAAACAGATGCCAAATGCAGTACGTTGACCAACATCTCTGCATGACTTATACAATTTTGGTGTACAAAATAAATATTCATAAAAGGAGAAAAATATGTTATGGAGATAATTGACAAATAAATTTCATCATTCACAATGCAATTTACTAAGAAAATCTGAAGGTTCTCATGATTTGTGATAGTGTTAAATATAACTTAGATCCTTGATTTACACCTTTAACTATAGTGCAATGTTGAAAGGTAAAACAATTGTAACCCTTTGGAGGCAAAGGTATATATACCTGATATAGTGATACGACTGATGCATGAATCGTCAATCAAAATAGAAGGCAGTGATATAGAAGGTGTGTTAGATGAAGCTTGCATCAGCACCTCTGGAGTTCGATACCTTGAAAATAACAGGTCAGTTGTAGCCTTTTAGGTACATATACACAAAAAAGTAACATGGCCTTTTCGTACACAAACTCACCATCTGGTGGAAACACTCTCTCTGTGAGGAGGACTAGAACATACTTCTCTTGCCATCCCAAAGTTGGCAGATTTAACAATACCATTTGTCACGAATAGATTTTATGAAAGAACAAAATTGTCCTTTAATTGTAGTCATTTTACAGGTATCAAGGCAACATCATTCAAACAGAATATAGTACTGAAAATATCCATCATTATTCATGTACATATCTCATCGAACCATCTGGTACAGACTATATAAACCACAGTAAGAGCACCGTACCTGCAACATTTTACTTTGGCTAATTCAGATCAAAGTTCAATGAGGGTCCTGTCAAGAGCTCAGAAATCAATATGAACCAAAGCACCTTGTCTTACGCAATGAGAAGGAAAGGGATGGACGACTTTAGTGGGAGAGTCTTCGTGGCTGCGATCCGGATATTGGTGGCGTGGCGACCTGGTCCTTCACTGGATGTCAGGGATAGCCACAAGACGAAGGGAGGGAGAGCAAAACTGGAGTAGGGCGTCGGCAGGCGCAGGCAGTCAGACTGGTGGTCATGTCGGAGGAGCGCATGCCGTAGGGATTGGATCCCAGCCGCCGCGCTGTATTGTATACAGGGAAACGGTGGGTGTTTTTATAAGGAAAACAATTTGTATTCTTACTTTTTTTGACATGAAAACGATTTGTATTCTGATCGGGTGGGAGAGTGCCCGATCGTTTAGTTTCCTTTCTGTTTTTTTAAGAGAAAAGGGGGGAGGGTCCGTGCTTGTACGCCTGGAAACGGAAGAGGTCTTCGGTATATTCGGGTGCGCTGGTAATGAAACATATAGAAGTTTGTTGGATTAACTCTAAAAAAAGATTTGTTGGATTTCTTTTTTAGATGGATGTGTGGGGCATGTGTGATGAGGTGGATAGACTGCATGTTAAGAAAAATAGCTTAGTGGGGATCAACTATTTAGGTATTATAGATTATAGATTTGACCTTCTTGGTTTTATTAATTAAAAATAGGGAAAAATTATTTCTTTATATAGACATCGAACTAATGTGCTATTTAATTTGAACTTGTTAGTTTTATATATTATAAAAGGAAATTTGGATTACTATTAAATTTACTTTTTCCCATTGTAAATATTGTTTCCGTATGTCTCAACCAAAAATATCTAAGCTACATGAATTGCTCTGTTATTAGTGCCCATTAACTTTTCCCTTTTTTCTTAAGGTGATGTCTACTATCTAAAATGAGTACTTTCTCCATAGTAATTGAACTTTGAGTACATTTTTATAAAATACTTTTTATTAAGTTAACTCTCTTTTCATTTAGATGAACTTTTCTTTCGTATTTGTACATGAGCTTTATTTCGTTTGCACTTGGACTATCGGGGCAACTTACAAAATGAAATATATGAAGCCTCTGTCAAATGAAACATACAAAATAGTAATACAAATTAAACTTTTCTCCACAAACCAATTTTTTTCGAACTTGGTCGTTTGCACTTGAACTATTGGTGAAAAAAATTCTATTTTTTTATAAACGTCGGACTTCACCATTTTTTAAGTTTGAACTTCTTAGTTTTTGGTTAGTAACGGAAAAAAAATCTTTTTTTATATATAAACATGGAACCGGGTCGTTAGTCTAATTTGAACTACTAGTTTGTTTAAGACTAGAAAATCATTTTTATAAACGTTTTTAATGGTTTCCATTTTTTAAATTTGAAGTTGTTTTTGAACTTCTTCAATTATTGCTTTTGAGCTTCCACATTTGTATTTTTGAACTGCTCTATTTTTAAAATTAAACTTCTTCGTTTTTGAAATAAACAACGAACTTATCCATTATTTAAATTTCAAACTATAGGTTATTTTAGAAACAAGGAGAATCCATTTGTGCAAGAGGTCACGTGACCATCCTCACCATGCAGGGTATGCATCGACCTGCACGGAGGCGTGCTCACTGGTCGTTGCTAAGGTAACCGGCTCTGGCGCGTGCACGCGCACGCACACACATGAGTGTGCGCACGGAGAAATCAATCACAATACAAATATATAAAGCTTCTATACATACTTTAGCAAACATACAGAGAGAACACCAGCACTAGTATGTGAGATTTGGGAAAGACTTGAACAAAAGCAGGTTAGTGCACACACACACACACACACACACACACACAAATTGTTAGGCGTGAGTGAACGCTTGTTCGATGCTTCGTCGAAATATCATAAAAACAAATATGAAGACTAGACCGATTGAAAATTCAGGTTTGGGAAGCAAGTTGTGTTGTTGGGCAAGAAGGGATACATAATTCTGAATTGAAAGTGTTCATTTCGCTCCAGGCAGTATTTCTTTGAGATTTAGTATAATGCTTCAGTAAGGATTCTTGGAATTAGCAATATTGTAGCAAGAATACTCAGCATGGCTTGTGTAGATTCAGCAAACTAAAACCATACATGTGGGACCATGAATTACTGTAGATGAATGACAATAGTAGAACATATCTATATTCTTGGCATGGAAGGTCAACTCTGATATGCTCTCCGGAGCCTGACGCTAGTCAACATACGTCCATCAAGCCCACAAGGATACACGTCCAGTATCCAGTAGAAGCAAGGCATGCAAACCACCGCGAAGAACAGTGCATAGCTGTAGTAGGACTCGGCGTATAGTTGCCGTAGAACTTCATGGAACATCTCCGAACATCTCAATGGTTGTAAAAGGGGAATAAGAAATTTTATAGTAAATTACACACACACACACACACACACCTGCAGTTCTGTCAAGATTGTTAAATTCAGTTAAAATATTTTTCACATGAGCAACACATCTATATGTAGCAGCACGTCAGAGAGACCGGGGCAAATCGACAGCTAGTTCAAAGAGAAGAAAAAAATTGCTAAGTAGAAATAGCCGTAGTAGCTGGATGCTATAGCTTTCCACACCTGAGGATTTCAGGGGAGCACTACACATGACTGTTTGGGAGAGGCACTTGGGATGCCACGAAGCACCATGCGCGGCAGCAGAGGAGAGGTGTGGGAAAGGTCAGAGAGAGTTGACGAGGAAGGTCGGAGAGAGCCGATGCCAATGTAGAAGAGGCCGAAGGAAATTGAGGGAGAAACGACGACGTTGAGGAGGAGACTGGGGTAGTTCGGTTTTGTGCGAACACCGGCGTGGAGGAGATGCCGCTTTGTATCCCGCTCCCCGCATGTGCTACGAGAGGAAGAAGGTCAGTATGCAGAAGGGGAGAAGGTCAACTTTGGAAAGGCGATGGAATTCATCTTGTCATTGAAGGACGACGACAGGGAGCTTCACGCAAATCTCGGCGTCATCGCCGCGTCGTGGTCAACGACGAGCAGCGGAGGTGCGTCCGTCGACGGGAGCAGGTGAGCTCGCCGGAGCAAGGGGCGGCGAGTTTCTGAGCTCGCGCCATCCCGAACTGCACTGCTTTTTGAGAGCATGGCGGACAGCGACGGGCTACGCTGGTAGAGAGCACAGGGGCAATGGTCGGTGCAGGCGGCGACGTGATAAGAGGTCGGGGCAGGCGGCGGCGTGATAAGAGGTCGGGCCTCGCGGCGACGCGGTTGGTGGTAGGGGCGGCCGGTGGCGCGGTTAGTGGCTGGGGCTTCGCCGCCTCCAGCCACCGCAGGCTCCCTCGCGCCAGCGTCCATCGTCACTCGCTCGCCCACGCCGGTGGTCAGACCTGAGGTGGCGACGGAGGGGAGGAGCTGGATCCGGCGACGGTGGTAGAAGGGAGGGGAGGGGAGGAGCTGGATTCGGTCGGCAGCGGCGAGTCGCGGCGGAGGCGACGACCGGCCTATGGTCGTGGGGACGAGAGAGCAGGGGAGGCGGGATCGGCATCCCGATCAGGGTCGCCGCAAGTCTCGCACCTGGTCGGGCCCGAGAGGTTGGGAAGCTCGGGAGGGTCCTGTCGGGCCCTATATAGGGCAGTTGTGATCTAAGTAACTATTATAATCATGGGATTATAATAGTGTTGTCCTATACACACACTTATAAAGACATGGTTGCATAATTAAATTAAACATTCATTTACATATGTGGCTACTACAACCATGGTATTTGCACACAGCAAAATAAACTATTACATGCATAATTACATAGGTGGCTACTACACACATGACATTTCTACACACCAAAGTAAACTATATATTACATGCATGATTAACTAGGATAAACGATTATCTGATCATCATCTACTTCTTGTGACGCTTGCTCTGGTTGTGGCTCGATCCGGCCTCGTCGATCTTCATAACAAGGCACTTCCTCATGTCAATGACCCGCATGTGCATCTCATAGCATGTGTACACGCTCTTGGCCGCGAACCTGAGGTGAGGTTCATCCAGTTGCCGAATCCTGGCCCCGTGCCAGGATACGAGATGTGTTCTATTGGCATCATGCTTCATATTTTCGTAGTATGGGTCGATGATGGCCGAGGCGAGTTCAACCAGGGAGTCCTTCGTGCTGCCCCAGACCCTATAGTGCTCACGGATTTCGACAAGGTTCTCGCAGGCCAAGCCCATAACCCTGAGCGCTTTTACATCGTCAGTGGTTTTCACCATGATGAACATGTAGTCGGTGCTGTTGACAAACCTGATAAAACGGTCGCAAGGCTCCGTGGCCATGTAGTAGTGGTAGATGAGGATACGATGGCTCATGCAAAACTAGGCAACGACAACCTTCTGATCTATGTTGGGACGATCGACGGTGTACTGGAGGTCGATGTCGACCACCTTATACTTGTCTCGAGCAAGCAACTGCTCAACGGTGTTGATGTAGTTGTCCACCACGGCCGGGTCGATGGTGTACACTAGCGAGAGATCTGTCTCCCTCGCGTGGGTCTCCACTTTATGCTCGCCGAACTCCACTGGAGCGCCACTAGACATCCTCTCTCTATGTGTCGTCGTGGGTGTGCTTGTTGTGTTGTGGGGCGCGATTGAAAGGTTGAAGATACTAAGGTTATAATAGCCACGTGAATTAAAGGGGAAGCCAGACGGCCAGGAATATCGACACGCCCTGATGGCAGTTCTAATTTGCAGCGCGTAAATCCATCGTGTCGCATGTAAATACATTGTGTGGCAACACGCGCGGCGCAACCGCATGCATATGGGCCCCCCGACGTGATCATGCGCAGGCCCAACCGCTGGCAGAGCGCGTGCGGAGGGACACAAACAGAGCACTCTGCGGTCGCCTCAATGGCGAGCAACCATACATATGCATATAGCAGTTGAACACGCAAGGAAAAGCTGTGCACAAGCCGAGAGCGCCGCAGCGCCTAATGGCGAGCAGAGCTTGCCAGGGACGCAAGCAGAGGCTGGCACAGTGATACGTGGCAAATAAGGCGAATTGTGCGAGCGATGTCGGAGACTAGTTAGAAAGATGCGTGTGCGATACGTGGCATACAATTGATCCATCCGAGCTGTTTGTGATGGAATAAGCCGTGTGTGTTGCCGGCAAACGCTTGCTAGTATATAACCTTAAATTTAACCAACAAAGTGTTAATGCATGTTACAAAAATTATATAACTAGAAACTATGTTCAAATACGAATCCAACGATCTTTGGCGACATGCATTCGTATTTTATTAGTTAAATCATACTTATAAACCGGGACGGGGGTATAGTAGGTAATTAAATCGCAAACATTTTTATTAACCATATGTGTATGTGTCCTTTCATCCTCCTCACGCACGTCTTGTCACCCTGCTGCCATAGACGGCTTCGAGCGCAAGCTTGAGAAACATGCGGGGGCGTTCTTTTGGCCAAACGGTGGTGAGCCTGTTCCCGCGCAACCGCGCAGGTTCCCGCGCAAGATTCCCGCCCGACTCGTTGAAATCCCCAAAATCCCAATGCTTACCAGCCTACTATATAAACCCTCACGGTCGGCGAGTCATGCGTCGCATATTCCCCTCCCTCCCTGTAGCTTATCTCGTCTGCTTCTCCCACAATAGCCAATGGCACCGGTCTATCATCGTCGCTCAGCCACTCTGCCGTCATAAGAGGATAGCTCCAGCTGGGAGGCTACACTGTGGCGGCGACGCAGTCCCCGGCGTAGTGTAGTGCGTGTGGCATCCCTGTTGGGCGTGCACGGAACACCCACCACACGCTCCGCCGCCACTGCCCGTGTTGCCGACCGTGCTTGCTGCCACACCATCGTCGAAAGGCAGGGCCATCGCCCGCTATGCCGCCGTGGCCCGAAGGCGGGAGGTGGCCGTTGTAGCCGCCACCCCACTGCCGGCCACCATGGCCATCACCCGCTCCGCCATCGCGGCCCAAAGGCGGGAGGTGGTGGTCGTGGCCACCACCCCATCATCGGACGCCGTGGCCGCCAGCCCACCATCGACCGCCGGGATCATCACCCACTCCGCCACTGTCGCCCGAAGGAGGGAGGCGGAGGTGGAGGCCCGCACGTGCGTCAGCGACCTTGTACGCTACATCGAGTTCCTGCGGGAGGAGAAGGAGTGCCTCGTCAAGCATGCAAAGAGCCTTACCGCAGCCGTGGCCACAGCACACGCCGACGCAGAGGCAAGGAATCAGGAGATGTATGAGCAGTTCGGCCGCTTCGAGAGGGGCCATCTGGAGCGGTAGAGGGCCTTCAAGCTGGTGAGCGTCGTTGAATGTGCAGCAGCGGCAGGCACCGTATTGCAGTTGTCCAGCTCATCGGTAGGTTCCTCCTCCTCTTCCTCTTACTAAGTGCACTCGACAAAGGAGAGGCTGTCGGAAGTAGTACAAAGCCCCTCGTAGTAGTAGTATTTAGTGGCTATTTTGTTTAGTTCATCTGACTATAGATGTGGTGGAACTGTACGATGTACTTAAAATTAGCTAGTATATATATATATATATATATATATATATATATATTTGAACTAGCTATTTCAGTATGTGGTTGGCAACAATTGAGGAAAAGTTTGGTCGGTTCAGCTGTCGAGTTGAACTATTTGTATAAATTATTAAGAACGAATGCTTAATCTATGAATAAAATCTATGCTTAATTACTGAATTTTAGTTGCAAAAATTAGATAGTGCTAGTGATTTTTAGCTGCATATTTTGACAAATCGCAGTGTTACAAGGATTGACTAATGGCAATGTTACTAGATCAACAAATGTCAATCTTTCCAGTTTGACAAATGGAAACTTCGCTACTGCTGCTAGCTGAAGCCGGTTGAACCTGCTGCCTCTTGATGAACAGTGAGCATTGTTCGAGGGTTGGATGAACAGTTCCCGGTGGGGGTTGAATAAACAGGACCCCGTGGTAGTAGAGGTCGTTGCCACTGGATGAACAAGACCCCCATCGAGCCGGTTGGGGATGGATGAACAGGACGCCATGGAGGGCTGGATGAACAGGACCCCATGGAGGCTGGTTGAACAGGACCCGGTGGAGGGCTGGATGAACAGTAGCCTGTGGACGGGTGGTTGAACAGGACCCCGTGGAGAGGGCTGGTTGAACAGTAGCCCATGGAGGGCTGGATGAACAGGAACCCGTGGATGAACAACCCACTACTGGAATCAGCAGATTTGCCGTATGTCGACACTTTGCCGTCAGCTAGCGGACGACAAAGAAAGGCTTTGCCATTAGCCACCGGAAAATGGACGGCAAAGAGGCAGCAGACGACAACGGAAGGCTTTGCCATCAGCATATCTTTGTCGTCCGCTAGCGGAGTTTGCCGTCAGCCAGCAGACGGCAAAGAAAATGGCCGTTAGGTCGTCCGTTTCCCCCGACCCCACCCCTCTAGGTACGCTCTTTGCCGTCTGCTAGCAGACGACAAAGAGCTGTGACCTACTAGCAGAAAAGGGACCGCGCCCGTGCCCCCCCTCTCTGATCTGTCCGTCCCTCGCCCGAGCCGCCACCACCCCTCACCCCTGCCGCCGCCCCTAACCCGCGCCGCCACCCCCATAGCCGGCCGTCCCGCGCCACCACCATCGCCGGCCACCACGCACCACCCTGCCCCGGCCCCGTGCCTGGGCCGCCGCCGCCCCGCGCCACCCCCATCGCGGGCCGCCCCGCACCGCCCCGACCCCATCC
>NC_057803.1:478105506-478114076 GCF_018294505.1 Triticum aestivum
GTCCAGAGCCGCCGCCGCCCGCCGCACCGCCCGGCCCCGCCCCGCCGCCGCCCTGCCCCTCATCATGGTGAGGTTTTTTTATTTTTTAGATTTAGTTTATGTTTGTTTAGTTTAGGTTAGGTTAGTTTAGGTTAATTTAGTTTATTTTAGGTTACATTTAGTTTATAGTTTTGTTTAGGTTTTTTCCTGTTTTAAAGAATAATCAAGAAAGATGAAAGAAAAAGAAAAAGAAGAGGAGGAAGAAGAAGAAGAAGAAGAAAGAACAATAAGTAGTAGTAGAAGAAGATGATGAAAAAAGAAGTAGAAGTTGAAGATGAAAAAAAGAAGTAGGAAAAGGGGCGCCCGGGGACGAGCGGGTTAATTAGGGGGTTCCTCGGTGTCGATGGAACCCTAAATAGCAAGCATATCGTCGGTGCGAGATACATGTGGCCGTCGGTGTCAAAAACTACATCCATGTCCCACATGTGACGCCGACGTCCGGCGTCCCAAAGCAACTTTTCTCGGCGTCGATGGAGGTCGAACACCATCGCGAATTTGTCTAGCAGCCTCTGTGATGATGATTAAAAGGCAAGTGTTGAAACTTGAAACACCCAAACTGTCTCAAGTCGGTTTGGTTGTTTGAAATTTCAAAACTTGGCTTTAATCCTCATCGCAGAGGCTGCCAGACAAATTCGCGATGGTGTTCGACCGTCATCGGCAACCAGAACTATTGTTGCGGCACGCTGGGCGCCGGCTTCACTTGTGGAATGTGGATCTAGTGTTAAACGCCGAGCACCACATGTATCTCGCACTGATGATACTTACTATTTAGGGTTCCATCGATGCCAAGGACCCCCTAACCTGCTCGTCTTGTTGTCAATATTTAGTTAGGTCGACGGAAGAAACAAAATTGCTATGTTACTCATCTTTGGATTTAAATGTTCAGTTATTTCATCGCTGCGAGGGTCTAGTGTTCGACGAGCTCCGCCCCTGCGTTCGTTGGTGAGCACAAATGACATCTCCCGATGAAACTTGCTAGCTATAGGTGTCAATCATCAGTATGCGTAACCACTATGCGTCTCCCGTACGAAAGGGTTACATCTATAAATATGCATGCATTTGCATATTTATAATCGTGATTTTTCTGAATTGTCCAACATTATCCATGGATAGCCCGAGTATGTGTAGGTTGGGTTCGTTTTCCCATATGCTCTGCTTCGGATCTGATGCAGAATTCCGTCAGTGCCTCCCTGTTGTTCTCCGGGTACACATCCTCTCTGCTTATTGCTGAGACGTGTATCAGGAGAACAGCAGGGAGGTGCTGCCAAAATTTTGCGTCGAATCCGGAGCAGAGCATGGGAAAATAAACCCAATATACACATACTCGGGTGGGATTAGGACCTATCTTTACCTATTAGCGTGTAGGTTGCATGGACATAATAAAACTAACAAACTCCATTAACTGATGGATATGGTTTGCTTAATTATGTATATATTTCTTGTGTTTCAAGTAGGAAGTCAATATGAGTGATCATGCATGGATGTACACCGGTTACACTAGTAAGAAAGTTTGGATCGAGGAATGGTTAACAAAAACCAAGGGGTTTGTTAGAGCCGCATTTGCAAATGGCCAGGAATTAAGGTGGTGCCCCCTGTGCCCGTTGCGAAAACTATAAAAAGAGGGACGAGCTTGAAATGAGTAAAGACCTGCAGAAGTTTGGTTTTACGCCTGGTTACACGGTCTGGACATTACATGGTGAGTCTACCCAACGTGCCAGAGCCGAGGTGGTTCGTCGTTGCACCGATGAATGGTATCGGGACCGCGGACATGGTGCAAGATTTTGACGATGCTCAGGACTCGGACCAGGAGATGGAAGAATCTACAAAGGCCTTCACTGAAATGTTAGAGTCCTCAAAACGTCCTCTCCACGAGCACACTGAGCTTTGTCAGTTGGATGCCATCTCACAAATAATAGCTTTGAAGGCTCAATTCAACTTGGGCAGAGAATGCTACGATGTGATGATGACAGTATTCGGACGATTTCTACCTGAAGGCCGTGTGCTACCTCCAAACCTGTACCAGTCAGACAAAATCCTCCGTGCTCTTAAGATGCCCTATGAGAAGATACATGCCTATGAGAAAGGATGTGTCTTATTTAGGCTTAAGTATGATGACTTGAACTATTGTCTCATTTGCAATTGTTCTAGGTATGTTGTGGTAGACAACGGTATGGGTGAGAAGACGCAGACCAAAATACCCGTTAATGTCCTTTGGTATATGTCAATCGCACCAAGACTTCAATGTCTTTTCATGGTCGAAGAGACGGCCAAACAGATGACATGGCACAAAACGGTCAAAAGAACCGAACTAGATGCAGATGGGAATGTGATGATGGTGCACACATCGGATGGTGAAGCGTGGAAGCGCTTCGATGCATTACATAAGGAAAAAAGGCAGATCCAAGGCATCCTCGAGTCGCCGTCGGCACATATGGGTTCAGTGTGTTTGGTCAGATGGAAACCCCATACAGCTATTGGCCCGTGTTTTCATTCCACTCAATCTCCCCCCGGTCAGATTATGCAAAGAAAGAACATTTTCTTGACATTGATAATTCCAGGGCCCAACTATTCAGGGAAGAATATGAATGTGTACATGCAGCCGCTTAAGGACGAATTGCATGAAGCTTGGGATAATGGGTTCAAGACATACGACGCCTTTAGCAAAGAGAACTTCATAATGCGTGCCAGGTAAATGTACTCGACGCATGACTTGCCGGCGTATGCGCTATTCGTTGGCTAGTGTGTGCATGGAAGGTTCCCGTGCCCCACATGCAAGGGAACTCTTGAGTTTCGTTGGCTGACGGTAGGGCACAAGTATAGTTGCTTCGACTTGCATAGACCGTTTCTACATCCTGGCCATAAGTTCAGGAAAGACAAGAAGAACTTCATCAAAGGTAGAGTTGTCAAACACTCTACACTACCTGCGTTGACAGGCCAACAGACCCTAGATCAGCTAAACGCTCTCGAGCCAGATCCAGAGCGTCCAGGGTATTTCAAGGGGTATAATAAGGAACACGCTTGGACTCACAAGACATGCTTCTGGGATCTGCCTTACTTCAAAGACCTCCTTTGCCCACACAACATCGATGTGATGCACATTGAAAAGAATATCGCCGAAGCCATTTTTGGTACATTGTTCGACATAAAGGGGAAATCAAAGGATAATACTAAGGCTAGAGTCGATCAAGAAGAGCTATGTGATAGACCGTTACAAAACATGAAAGAACCGAAAGGAAAGGGGAACTGGACGAAGCGAAAGACATGGTTCAATCTTGGAAGGCCAGCTATGAAGGAAATTATTTTGTGGGTGAAAATGCAGTTGATGTTCCCCGATGGGTATGCAACAAATCTAAAGAGGGGAGCGAGTCTTCAAAAATTGAAAATATTTGGTCTAAAAAGTCATGATTGGCACATGGATTGAGCGGATAATGTCGGTGATGTTGTGTGGCTTCATCCCTGAGGATGAATGGCTAGTATTGGTAGAGCTAAGCTATTTCTTCCGTGTTCTTTGTGAGAAAGAACTATCGCCTAGACTCCTAGAAGAAATGGAACAGTTGGCGCTGGAGTTGATCTGCAAGTTAGAGATGATCTTTCCGCCAATCTTCTTTAATCCAATGAAACACTTGATTTTGCATCTCCCGACCGAGGCACGATTAGGGGGGGGGGCATGCAAAATCGTTGGTGCTACTCAACTGAGAGGATGCAGAAGACGCTTGGAGCAAAATGTAAAAATAAACATAGAATAGAAGCATCGATGGCGGAGGCATTCATCACTAAGGAGGCGGCAAACTTCGTGACAGCACACTATGAAGCCAAAAATTGTCATTTGCATAATCCGAAGCCTCGGTACAATGCTGATGAACCTCAAAAGGGTCAATCCAACCTCATCCTATTCAAAGGGAATCTTGCACCAACCAGTGGTTGGAAACCAGTACGGTTGGATGTTGAGGAATGGCGGACCATTTCGCTATATCTCTTCAACAACCTAACAGAAGTGCGACCGTACATCGAGTAAGATCTCGGTACATTGTTTCACAACTTCTAATTCCTTTGAACTTCTCTTATTCCTGGATATTTGATGCAGTCGATACGTCGCCATATTCTCGTATGGAGTGGTGATCCAAAAGGATTCCGTCGAAGAGTATGAGCTTCTGGCAAAACAAGGAGCCGAATATCCCGGTTTCATCTCTTGGTTAAAAAAATGGTAATTTCCATTAGACCCTTTCATTTCTTTGGCTAATTTTCCACTAATGCAACAATCCTTTTGTATTAAACTTGTAGGCTAATTCAGAGATTATGGATGCCGAATTGAGACAAGTAGCTAATGGTTTTGACTATAAGGTCCGTTCATTTGACAAATACGACATCAACGGGTATTGCTTTCGTACCTATGGCAAAGAGCTATCTATGGACGACCGAAAGTCTGTAAATTGTTGTGTCTCTGCTATCGGCGAAGGAGGTATCGAGTATTATGGGAGAGTTGAAGCAATTTATGAACTTGAATTCTATGGTGAAAACCCACCAAACGTCATAGTCTTCAGATGTTATTGGTTCTAGCCGAGGGAGACTAGAAGGACACATGAACATATAGGGCTAGTCGAAATCAAACAAAGCACCCATTTGGATGTTCCCGATGTCTATATTACGGCTCAACAGGCAACCCAAGTTTTCTATCTACCATGGGCCTGTCAAAGTGATCCAAATCTCAGTGGTTGGGACGTCGTTTATGAAGTGCCGCCACGTGTTAGACCACCTCCCCCCAATGAAAAGGATTATGAACCTCACATTAACCAAGACACATATGACGAAGGAGAATTCTTCCAAGAAACACGTCTTTCCAAAAAAATGTTTCAAGAACCGCTCTACTCCACCCCAGAACATTGAAGTAGACAATGATAGTGAATCCAACTTCACCCCTGAGCCGAAACAAGAAGAGCTGGAAGAAGAAGAAGTTACTGCTGCAGATGACATGTCAATGCTTGAACGATTACGTAAAGGTGTCCTTCCACATGATGACACATTTATTAATGATGATGATGAGCACATCATTACCGATACTGATGATGATGATGCTTTTATTAATGATGATGATGAGCACGTCATTACCGATAGTGATTATTAGGTATTCAAATTTTTATGTTGTGCTTGATTTATATAGTTATTTGTATGATTGTATGATTTATATATTTGGTATTTATAATTTTCTTGCTTTGTATGATTGTTTCTTATACATAGTGCCATGGTCTTGATGTCCGTCCCGATCGGCCCTCGCCTGCTTTATGATTCGGATGTGGTAAATTCTCTTTCATAACTATTTGTTGCATTTCACATTTATGACAATTATGGCCGTCAAGTTGACATAGAGATATTTTAATCTAGGAGGTATGTGAACCGGAATTTGAAACGGACCCACTTGTCGAGAAGTTAAATTTAGTTGAAAAAGAAAATGAGTATTTGAAAGGAAAAATTAAAAGAATTGAAGAAGAGAAGATGACATTGGAGTTGTATGTTGCTGATGTCATCGATGATCACAAGATGAAGATGAATGCAATCCGCATGAAGATGGATGCAATGCGCCTGAAGCTTAAGAAGATTAGAAAATATGCCATTGATAATGAGGCTTGGTATCATTATGCCGTTGGATCAATTGTTACCTTAGTTGCGATCTTCATCACATTTGTTGTGATGAGGGTAAGTTTTCTCTAGTGTTTTGCTTTACAAATGGATACTTAGCTTATTTTCCTCCTACATGTCATAATTACCTAAGTTAGACAAAAAAATGAGCTATACTTAGCTTATTCGGTTCATTTATGACATACTTAGCATACTTAGGTAAAAACTAGCACGATAATCTTTGTTAGCTCCAAAATGATATAGACTTAGCTAATTTTCCTCGAAAATGACATAATAACCTTACTAAGCTCCAAAATGACCTATTTACCTAGCTTAGCTCTAAAATGACCTACACTTAGCATTTTTACCTAGCTTAGCAATAAAATGACATTTTTACCTACCTTAGTTAGAAGAAGAACAAGATAAAGAAGAGGAGAGGAGAAAAAGAAAGAGAAGAAAAAAATCTTCTTCTTCTTCTAACTAGTCTTCTTCTTCTAACTTTCATCTTCCCAATTTGCAGATTTGCTTTACATGAGGAAGCTTGGATTCATGGAGTGTACTATTCTTCTGGTGCTTCCTTGTTGTTTATGAAAACTTGTTTGGATATGTATGTCTATATGGATATGTTGTTGGAAACTTGTTTCTGGTTATGTATATATGGATATGTTGGACTTTGTTGAACTATGTTGTTGGATTTGATAAAATATGTTGTTGGACATGCCGTTGGATATGTATGCATGTATATCTGTGTTTGAAACCATGTCTAATTAATGGGATTTAAATAAAAACAGGGGATATATAGCCTCTTTGCCGTCCGCTAGAAGATGGCAAAGAGCTTTGCTGTCTGCTAGCGGACGGCAAAGAGGACGCGTGGCAGTCACCTCTGCAAACTGGGAACACTGGCTGCCTATTTGGTCATTTTGCCGTCTGCTCGCAAACGTCAAAGTGACCAGCTAAGTTTTCTGCCAACAGATGGCAAAGATTCAAACCTCTTTGCCGTCTGCTGGCGGACGGGATAGCTGGACACGTGGCAGCTTCCAAGTGTTGCCTAGCTGAGCTCTTTATCATCTGTCAGCGGACGGCATAGAGCTTCGACTCTTTGTCGTCCGTTGGCAGACGACAAAGAGCACCGTTAACCCCCTAACGGCTCTCACGCCACCACACTGCCGTCCATTGTCTTTGCTGTCTGCTGGCCTCGGATGGCGGACGACATAATCCTTTGTCGTCCGTTTCTAGGAAGCGGATGGCAAAGAAGGCCTTTGCTGGCACGTGTTCATCCCGACAGTTTGCCGTCCGCTAGCGAACGACAAAGAAGTTTGCCGTCCGTGATCTATGCCTTCACCGTCTGCCATGGCCGATGGCAAAGAAGCTGATTCCAGTAGTGGTCGCAGGTGGAGGCTAGAGGAGGTCGATGGTGGATGAATAGTAGCCCATGGAGGCTAGAGGAGGTCGACGGTGGAGATGAACAGTAGCCCGTGGAGTCCCGTTTTGTGGTACGCCACACCCCTCCCGATGAACAGGACCCCCATTTCAACCGTAGTGCTCGAACACAAGTCTGTTTCCTCCGTTTTGCAGTATGCAACACCCCTCCCGATTAACAGGACCCCGTTTCGACCGTAGGAGGTCGAAGTTAAGTCCGTTTCCTCCGTTTTGCGGTACGCCATACCCCTCCCGGTGAACAGGATCCCGTTTCGATCGTAGGTGGTCAAACGCAAGGCCGTTTTCTCCGTTCTATGGTATGCCAGGGCTCGTTTCGATCGGCTATTCCGTCCAAGCCGGTTGGCTCATGATGAACACGATGCATTCCATTGCCTCCCAATGAACATGACGACGAAGTTTCTCCGTTCTGACCTAGATGGTTGGCTGCCGATGAACAGGACGTCGCCGCTGCCTCTCAATGTACACGAGCCCTGGCCGTACGTATGCGCGAGTAGGCATTCGAGACCCCGCCCGTATGTATGTACGTGGTCGTATTTACTTTCTTGCACCCTGGTTGTACGTATGTGTACATGCTACGTCCGCGCCTCTACTACGACACGTGCCCTTCCTTACTCGGCCACGGTTCATCGCTGCAGCCTGCAGACAGACCAATCGAGCAGTATGTACGTACACGTTCCCGACCAGAATGACAACGCTACGTACGCTTCGACCAGGTGGGTCCTGACTGTCAGGGAGGATAAGGAGGCACTTCCTTGCGTGCAAAGATGTAGCTGGTGGGTCCTAGCAGTCAGGGGGGAACATTTTTTTCGCGAAAAATGGTGGCCCGTCTGGTGGGTCCCTGTTGTCAGGTGGAGGAGTCATTATTTTGCGCGTAATAAGGAGGCACTTCCTTGTTGCGGGCGTGAACCCAACTGTCAGCCTCTCCATGTACAGTAGTCTTCCGATGGAAGTCATTCCTTGACCACATTGACCATGCCGCGTCGAGAACACCAAGGTGGTAGACGACGATGAAGCCTAGGAAGGGGACGACGCGGAGCCAGGGAAGACGTGGCAGTGGATACCCACATGGAGAGGAGTACGAGGGTTGACTAGTTCGGCTGCAGTGTGAGGCTGCCATCACCGCAGAATAACAGGGGGTGTGGGTGAGTAGAGGGATGGCCTGGCCAGTGATGGGAGTAGTAGGGGTGGTGAGGCCTCCGCGGGAGCACAACCAGCCACGGGAGGTAGGAGCACGCGACACGACCGATGCTGGTTTGGGCGGCTGGAGCAAGAAGACTAGAGTTTGAAGAAGCACTACGGCGTTGGATGGACATGTACGGTCACTGGAGCTAGAATCGTTCATATTGACTAAGTTGACAAAGCCCTTCGTCCGCGTCAACTTAGTAGGCCCACAAACCAGCCTCCCACTATGGTGGGTCCCAGCTAGCAGGGGGTATTCATTTTTTTGTGCGTAATAAGGAGGCACTTCCTTGTGTGCA